>NC_142312.1:23590000-23741515 GCF_054855325.1 Carica papaya | reverse complement strand
AGTGCTTGGTAAAATGCAGCGGGGCGGGGTGACGAGTGGAACTGTATCCAATCTTAGCTTCTCTTCCCGTCAGCAGAGGCTTCAGTTTCTGTGTGCGATCGTGCAAAAGGTCGATTAAGCTGGTAAGAACTCGACTGTTAGGTAGGTTTTAAATTTTGATTTTATAGGTTTGGGTTATAACGATTATCTTTCACCAAGAACTCAACTCAAAAAGTTGAGGCCCAAGCCCTAGAAATTCCATCTGGGTCAGCATTGCTTATGCCCAAAAGCTAGTCAGCCACCACAAGGTCCAAATAGGAATTTTCAGAGATGGAAAACCAGTAAAATAATTTTTCTTAAGGTACGTTACAAGGAATTTAGGATAATCAACTGATAGACCAAAATCACTGGACATGAACTGATACCGAATTTATTATGAAAAAGACCCAGAACTGACTCTCCTCTCTTCTGTCATATTATGTGTGTATATATATTATATATATGGTATATTTAAGTTTCACCAATAATTTTCAAAATCTAAACACTATTATGGACAGTTGAATATAAATCACATCAAATAATTCAAACAATTTTTCTTTTCGGGTTTTTCTGGTCCACAATTGGAATAATTTTTTTTTTTTTTTTTTTTTAATAAAAGACATACCAATATGTAACATCAGATTAGGACTATTTTTTTCTTCTAATCATGTTTGAAAATTCATTTACGTTCAAGTAATCAAACGATACAAAAATATTATTTATAAATTTATATTCCAAAAAAAATAAACTACAATCCTTCGTATATACAGTAGAAACAAGTTAATTAAATTTGATAATTTTTTTTTTTTAATAATTACATTCACTTTACTTCTTTTCTTTCCCTGATTTTTAAATTTTATTTTATTTTATTTTATTTTATTTTGTTAGAAACAAGTCCCAATCGAAATCTCTATTCCTTGCCATGAACAGATCATTAGTAGTCAATTTTGGTCCATCATCAAATCTCTATTTTTGTCTCTTCAACATTTATCGTAATGAAGTTTATTTGTATCAAAATTGAAATTTATATTAATTTTTATTTTATATGAGCAACTTCAAGAATTACCCGATTGAAGATACATGTGTTTCTTTCTTATAATAGATAATGAGAAATATCAATTGCAACAGTTTGATAAACAGGTTGTTGGGATAAATACAAATGTATAATTAGAAAATTATATATATATATACATATAATTTCATCACCAATCTATTAGCTTGGTAGTTAAATTCATTTAACACGTACTGCTTGCTATACGTCATGTGTGAAGCATCCATGCATGTCTATATTGATATAATATACACGCACACACACAAAAGAGAGCCAAATTATTATATGTCAAATAATTAATTAAGATGCTGTGTGCCTCAAGTAACTAATTGAATTAAAGATTAAAGTGTTAACACGCAGGAGATGAAGATGAATAAAAAGTGCAGTTACAGATATAGTTATACATATATATATATACACACACACACATTCATCAACAACCTAAGTGGAAAGTCATGCTCTCTCATTATATATATTAATTATTAATCACAGCAATCATTATCGTTTCATGGATTTAATCATCATCTACATAACCATCATCGGCATCTTCATAATCAAACGTGGTTTTAATTAATATATACACAATATATATATATATATGTAGAGAAAAGAAAGGGATATATAATTGTAGGTTAATAGCTACACGGTTAATTAACTTTACGTACCTATATATGTTTTCAACCTTTTTTAAAAAAATAAATAAAAAAAAAAGACCTAGCTTGGGAATTAATAATATTTATATATAGATTACTTTCAATATATATATATATATGTGTATATATCACATCAAGAGTGCAAGTTTCTTGCAAATGGAAAATGCATAGAGAGAATTGCATTGTTTTGTTTTGTTTTGTTTGTTTTCATAATGAAAAGAAGAGCCACTCCCATCTCATCATTCTTGTTGAATGAATGCCTACAAACTTCTGAAGCATCAATTGCCAACTCATTCATATTTCACAACAATTTCCTATACTCATTACTAATTGCCTCAACTCAGACCCACCATCTCAATCCAAATTTATTCAAGTCTCCTCTATGTATACACACACACATATGTATGTACGTAGGAAAAGAATTGTGTATGCATATTAGCAGGAGGTGGCCCTACAATCCATTTCAAACCCGCTGTTAATCACTTAATCATTTGAATTATCAATGCATGATTAATTATTCGTATTGCTACAAATTGGAGTAAAAGTTAAGTAAAAACAAGAGATTCGCTGTTTAGGTATGAATTAAGAAATTATTTAACAACCAGATCGGATCATCTATAAATTAATGATAAAAACACTTCATTTGCACTTGTTGACGTTGTTAATGGCTATGTATTGTTCCATATAGGTTCCATTAAAAGTTGAAGTCTGAACTCCTTCTCATTTTGTATGTCAGCAGATGATAATTTTCTTAAATTAGAATGTTGTAGAAGTTGAGAGAGGTCTATCGAGATTGAATTCCAACACTTGGAAAGTGCGAAATAACCAATTCGGGGTAAGCAGTACCATCTCCATTCAACATTCGCTTGCTAAACCCCCCCCCCCCCCATTCCGAGTCCCAGTACCCGGTTGGCAAATTGTTCTTTTGGGGACACAATGCAAATCATATTTAAACTTAAATCTAAATCTAACGTTTCAACAGAAGTTTAAAAAACTATTCCAAACGAGGAAGTAGTAAGTTAAAAACTAGATAGTGGAGGTATGAAAGTGTGATTGATGAATGTGAAAAAGTAAAGAAGAAGGGTGACGAAAAATGTAAGTTCCCATGGGAAGAAAAGAAAAAGGCAGATGGTGATGAATGAAGATGTCAGCATGTGTGAATACATAAAAATTTTTATTTTCTAAAGATCAAAAAGAAAAAGCTGCAAGGCTTAAATCAGCTTGTTTGAACAAAACGAGTGAAGAAGCCGTGTTGTTGTATTAATAATCTTCTCGGGATCACCAAAATTCTTACTTTCACTTTTTCTTTCCATTTTATCAAATTTATTTAAAAAAAAAAAAATTAAAGCTGCTCAGGCTCAGCTCAACCCAGCTCCTTCCTTCCTCCTCTGCTCTCTTCCTTTTCCCACATCAGTTTTCAACACCTTCTCAAATTATGCACACGTGTTCTGACAGTCGTACACGTGTCGTAATATGAGTGGTGCTGATGGTTGCTAGGCAGTAGGGAGCATATTTGATCAATTTTTTTTTTTTTTTTAAAAAAAAAAAGGAAAATTTGAGAGAGTAGGAGGAAGAGGATCTTATTGGGATCAGTGATGGATGCACACGTGTGAGTGGGTGACATGATTAGGGACATGCTGGCCACCAATCACGTGCGGCCTAAAGTGTTTATTTCTCTCTGGGGCCCATTTCTCTCTCTTTTTTTTTTTTTTTTTCTTTTCTTTTCTTTTTAAGCTTTATGAAAATAATCAATCTTCATAAGATTTGAATTTGAACAGAGTTTCCAACCCAATATATATATATATATATATATATATGTGTGTGTGTATAGATACAAATTCATCTTGACAAAAAATCAAATTGATCCCCTCGCACTCTATACTTTGGACTAAACACATTAAATTACACTTTTTGTTTCTCAATTTTTGGACCGTTTATGTAAAATAAATTTGTTTTTTTTTTTTATGTTAAATATTATGTAATATTTAATATTTTTAAATTATTTATTAAATAATATTACATGTTAAATTTGATGACACATAATATAAATATTAATAGAAAAAAAATAATTAATTTAAATAATTTAAACTGTATATAAACAAAAAAAAAAATTAACATTTAAAATATTATTATTTCCGCAATTGAGCAAATTGGAATATAATTTAAGCGTTTATGTTGTTAAAACCTTAAATATAAAGTTTAGAATTAGCACACATACTATTTAGTGAAGTAATAGTATTTTCTCCTACTAACTTTTGCTAACAAGGGATCATCTTTATTTTTTTATGAAAATAAATTCTTGAATTACATAATCAAAATAAAGAGTTCCAACTATGAGAAATTTGTTTTAGTTCATAAATAGATATTTGTAACTCGTAAACCTAGTAAAGACAAGTAATGCATTTGAATCTCTCTTTTCGTGTCATATGTATCTCTAATTAATATTTCTATTAAAAAATATTATCTTAACATTCATTTATCGTTTATCATATTCGCTAAAAAACTATTATAACAATTAGAAGTTTAAATAGATTTAAGCATGACTGTGAGCAAAAAAAAAAAAAAGTTTCGCATAAGTCAATTCTTTTGCATCTATCAACACCATTTTAATACGAGCTCTCCTTAAATGTTTTCAAATTCCAATCTACTCCCACTTTTCTTTTATAAGTACATTTACAATTTATAAGAATTTTTTTATAAAGTACATCTACTAAATTTCAAACATTATTAGGATACATGAATTTATTTTGAAATTTATAGTTTCTTGTTGTTTTACATAATCGATGTTCTCCATCATTATCTATAAGTTATGAGATTCTGATTCTCTCTTTAAGAATTTAATATCATTATTTGTGTGAAGATCATTATTTTTTTTAAGTTCTATTTTTCTGTTTCGTCAATAGTTGTTCTTTTAAGAAAAATATCTTTTAAACAAAATCTTTCATTTGTCGAAAATATAAAAGTATTATCCTTTGGATTCATTTCAACAATGAACAAAGAAAGTTTTATTGGAATTTAACCCAAGTTTTTATGTCTCTAACGTCTTGAAATAGACTTTGGGTCCTTAAATGTTTAAATGGTCAATGAAAGAAAAAATTTTATCATAATGTAAAAGAAAAAATTAAGAAATAATTATTTGAAATTTGAATCTTGAACTAGCTAGATATATAGAAATGTTAAAATTTTAGTATGATATTTTTTATCATATAAAAAAATAAATAAATAAATAATAAAAATTCACAGAAATTATTAAGTCGAGCACCAACTTTTTACCCCTAAAAAAATAATAATAATAATAATAATAATTACCACCCCGATACAAGAAATGTAAGTATATAATAATCATGATTTCACTTAGTGTTTAAGAGTCAACCACTGTGTATGGATGGAGGGAGGTAGGATGTGCATGAAATGGAGTCCCGCCTACTAACCCCATTATTGATTTCATGTCAACTTCCTCGAACCCCCACAATTCCACCAACCACATGGGATGTATACATACATATCGATATTATGTATCATCATCATCACCATCATCTAATTATCTTTTTTTTTTTTTTTTTTTAAGAAGTCTTCGTATAATTATATATAACGAGGACATTAATCAAAGAAGATATAATTTAATCGCTAGAATATAATTTTTTCTATACTTATTGTCAAATTAATTTCAATTTCATATATGTGTATGGAGATTAATAAACTTTGTGAGGCTACGATACTTTTTGACCCATAGATATGGCATAGGCTTTTTTTTTCTATAGTCCAAGCTAAGTCCATTATTTTTGTCAGCTTAAATTATTGTTTTCTTAAGTATGAATATCATGATAACTTAATTACCATATCGCACTGTTATGATTTAGTGGTCCTCATGAGTCTTTGCTAATTCCTACATATAATAATATTTTACATTTTTATTGTACACCCACTACACATGTATACGTATATATAAATACCCATTACTTAGTTATTATTATAAGAATAAATTTTCTGGAATTAAAACCATATGCATATACATGAAGAAAATATAGGCTGTATTTGGGTAGACAGATGATTATATAAAGTGTAAGGAACAGAGGATTTGGTTTGAAGATGATGAAGGGGAATATATTTTAGAAAAATTGAGAGAACAACTTTGCATGCTTATTATTATATCTCACAAGCCAACCATATTTGACATCAAGGGTTTTGCAAATCAAATATTAGATTCTTTTGTTCTCTCCTTTGGAGACCGTCCATCATTCTTTCTTTCCCTATTTCTCTTAATTACTCTCTTAATTATACTTATGGTATCGTTTAAATTTAAATCTTTAATTTTAACGATACAAAACAAGATTAGTATTTTAAGAGGGTATGAATTAAATGCTTTTGTTTTTTGTTTTTTTTTACTAATTAATAACAAATATATGTATAAACATGGAGAGAATATATGTTAGAGAGAGAGAGAGAGTTTATTTATGTTGAAGCAATTTAGGACCCACATAGTGACTGAAAAAGAAAAAGCTCTTTCTTTATTTCTTCCCATGGATGATAGGAGTAGAAAATCTGCCTTTGCTTTTAACTTCATCTTCATCCTCTTTACTGTTCCTTTTCACATCTATATTTATATTTATCATTATCATTTTTACAAAGAAAGTCAGAAAAAAAAAATTAATTAAAAAAAAAAAAAAAAACCAAAATAGATCAGCAGCTAATTAATTTAAAGCAGTATGTTACACCAAAAGGAAAATTAAGAGAGAAATTAATCTTATTCTCTGATATAATTATAATAATTAACCCCCAAACCATTAACTAAGAAAACAAAAAAAAAAAAAAAAAAAAAAGAAAGAAAGAAAACTAAATTAATTAATCCCCACCTTCTCTTCTCTGTCCTTTTCTTTTTTGTTGGTTGGAATTAAATTACAGGATCAGCCCATTAGCAATAGCTCGATTAGTACCCAGATTAGTTGTTTCATATACCGGTAACTCTTCACTGTACCTCTCAATCCCAATAGCCGAAAGATTATCTAACTCAAAGAGATCGGAGCTGGAACAACTTGCTGCATCATCATCATCTTCTTCTTCTTCACCCTCCTCTACATTATCATAACATCTCACTTTCTTTTGATGGCTGATAACATGATCTCTCATGTCGAACTCCACTTTGTTCTGCCGGTAACTCTTCAGAAGATCCTTTGCAGCCTGAACTACACGCCGATTCTCCTCCATAACTCGCCACTGATCGTGGTCGACTCTTTCGTTACTTTCTGTCATGAACTGGGTTTGGTTATAGAGAGATTTATGGCCACAAGGCCTGCAGTCCTCGTCGACGATAACACTGACAGGGCAGAACCTAACAGACCTTTTAGTGCCGTTACTGTTGGATTTTGTACGCGAAGACGGGGTCTTGCTCAAGCAAGATCGTGAAAAAGAGGAAGCAGACGAGCAAGTCGGCGTTTGTTCTTCGTTTGTCGCCGAGGAAGATGAAATCTTGGAAACCTTCTTGCCGTTTCCGGCTGTGAAAAGAGAGTTGAGAAACGTAGCAAGACGACCGCCTGGTGATATAGGCTGCTTACCCTTCTTGAGATCGCTGTAAATTTTTAAGGCCTTGGATTTCGTCCTGACGAAACCACCATGATCTTCACGCTTATGATCGGACTTACTTTTATGGGTATTTTCCATCATGACATGACGAGACTTCTCGGGCAGAGCATAGCCGGCGGCTGACGTTGTTCTGATAGGGTTAGGTCTGCGTGGGGTGGTGTAAGTTGGAGACGATGAAGTTGACCTAGCTGTAGTAGTGGTAGTATAAAAGGAGTCTGACTCAGAGGAGGAAAACCCAGCAGTAGAAGAATCAGAAGAAGTGGAAGCTGAGTTGAACAAGACGGAATTCATGAAATGCTTGGTGTCAGCCATGGATTTTTTTGTACGAGCTGGTTCAGAAGCAAGCTTCTGATGATTGTTGTTCATGGAGTGTGCGGTATAGAAAATAAGGCGTTGATGGTGGTGATCATCAGATTGAGAGGAGGCATTTGGGTCGTCGATGGAACGGTAAATGGCGTCGAGAAGAGTAGAAGAGAAAGATGGAGGGGTATGATGATTGGAAGGATGGAGATGTGTGAGTAAATCCATGTAGAAACCAGAAACGCAGAGTTTAAATGAATGAGTGTGGGGGAGAGGGAGAAGACATGATTGTGTATGTGAAAAGAAGAGTGAGCGTAATTGAGAGAAAGAGAAAGGAGAGTAATAAAAGGCGGAAGCCACGCCTGATGAGAGATTCTCACTAGTATATGTATATTATATATATATATATATATATATATATATATAAATAATTTGTGTGTAAGGACTGCCAGCGTGGTAATTATGTTTTCCCATGTTTTTAATCATCAAAATTACTTTTTCTTGATCTCCTTCTCGATTACTATTTGAGGAAATTAATTACACATCCCATATCTCTTTAATTTACTTTCCTCTTTCAAAATTTTTTCTTTTCATTTCTATGGACCACATTAAGTGAGCCACTCATGTACTAACACAAACCGTCTTCCACCCAATCAAGATTGATATGCATATATTAAATATAATACAACAAAAATAACACTTTTAAATGAATATATATATATAATATAACTCAATTTTTGTCAAAAAAGAACGTATTAATTATTAAATTAAGTAATAGTTGATATTTGTATTTTTTAGTAAAAAAATTATCATAAAAGGTACACATACAAAACTATAAGTACTTACTCGGTAAATATATACATTGTTTTGATAAGAAGTGCTTGAATGAATTTATGAGAAATGATAACTAAATAAAAAAAAATTTATAAGTGACAACATTATTTTGATAATCGCATAATAAAAAACGATGAGTTCTCTAAATACTCATTAATTTTTAGTTTGATAGTCAGAAAAATTAAAATTCGTTGGATGTTATTTTTTAATTAAAAATATTAATAATAACTCTATTATTGGGCTCGAGCATGAATTATTATTTTTCTCACATGGGAGAAAACTTAAAACGGAACCCCCTACAACTAAACTTTGTGATATCATTAGTTGTTGATTGAATAGGAATGGTGAGTTGGCTACGGAGAGGATAGTAGATTGGGTGGTAAAAAAATATAAAATTATTAATCTGTAAATATAAATGAGACATATAAATATAAAATTTTCTTTTTAAGGAAGGATATTTAATTTATATATTATATATAAACAGTCAACTAATGCGGCTAGCTTAGGACACTGGATTATTTTACCTATATATGTATGTATGTATATATAACACCAAACTTTTTCTTTTAGTATTATACATAAACATCAAATTAAAGATTCGATTTCATGAACAGCAATATAAAGCCTGCTACTGTTCGCCTGTATGTATGGAAATTACCCAAAGCTTCGTCAAAATCACTAAACCCACCATTATAATCTATAAGGCCGATAATAATTAATTCTATTTTATTTATTTATATATATATCTAATAACTACGTACGTACGTACATATATATATATATATATAAATGAATTTAATATTTGCAATTTATAAATTATATTAAATAAATAAATAAATTAAGGAAGAAGGGTGATGATAGGAGGCTGTCTATGAAGTAGTAGGGTGGTCTTATAACCCACTTCAGTGGCAAATCAGCAATATAATTGTGGAGTGGATGTGGTAAACAGACATGAAAAGCAGTTTTATGATAATTTACTCAAATTAATTATATTATAATCATACAGTAAAACATGCATTAATTGCCGTAATCAATATAATAATATGTAATGCATTTTCTACATCCAATTAATCTCACCATTATCGCAATTAATTTAAATACATATATATCAAATGGTTTGTACTTTCCTCTAATGTTTTATTATGTTATAATTAGTTACATCAATTAACTAATCAATGAATTGTATACAATATTTTGACATCACCAAATGCACACAAGATCTTTACACTAACTAAATTTAATTAAATTTTCATTTTGGGTGAAAACTATATGTATAATTCTAAATTAATCTCTCTCTCTCTCTCTACATATATATAAATATATAATTATAGCGTCTGGCCCATGAAGATTTGTAAAGTTGCAGCTAGCTAGTTTGCATGACAATTAAATTAAATTAAATTATATAAAAAACGCATATCTTTGCTCTTTAACGATCCTATGGTTGCCCAAATCTTTTATGATATCATATATTTATATGTATGTGTGTGTGTGTGTGTATATATATAGGTGAGAGGGAGAGATGATTTGAGTTTGATGGGTGGTTATTTGCAGAATGATTACACTCGTGGGCTAAACCCAAATAAGATGGATGTGTGATCTGACTAATATTAATTAAAGGATTAGGACAAGAAATATGTGTGTAGCCCTAGAGAGAGAGAGAGAGAGAGAGAGCAGAACGAGAGAAATTTAACTAAACTTGCAATCATCGTAATGTATAATATAATATTATCTATGTGTGTATCTACATACATACACACACACACACACACACATATATATATATATATATATATATATATATAATCAAAAAGGAAAAGGGTTATGATAAAGGGCAACGTGCGTTTGCATTTCTCATGACTCTCTTCCTTTTTCTTCTTACACATGCGAACCCCTCCCTCCTTTCTCATATCTTCCCTTCAAATTCACGATACTAACTGCCATAATTATAACATTTTATATACAAAATTTAATCGATTTCTTTATTTTGCAGATAAGATCAAATGAACAAATGTGATTAGGTTGTTAGAGAATAAGTCTACTAGGTCTTAAACTAATATTGCCTCATAGTAAGTTAAGTTTTGTTATTGAAAGATTTTTTTTTTTAAAAAAAAAAAAGTATTCGCAATCTGATTAGTATTTAAAATGTGTTGAACTCGAACTTAGTTAATTTAAACTTGTTATCAAATATGCTAGTGGTCTAAAAAATGGTCCTTCATTGACATACCAAAAAAACTATTGTCACATCGGTATATATATATGATACCTATATTCTCACAAAAAAAAATGGAAGCTTAAGAGCCGGCAAGTGCAACTCAATACATACGTAGTAACTTTGATTCTACGGTGTTAATAATAGTAGAAATAATAGCTTAATATGTAGCCTCCAATAATTGATTGCTTTTTAAATGTCTAGGAGATAGGATTATTGCATAAACAAATAATATACGCAAAGGTAAAGTGGAGGTTGTCTTATTTCTTATCAAATTAGTACCTAAGTAGCTTGTTAAGGAGACAAGTTTGGAGATTGAATTGAAAGTCTATAATCTCTTTTCAATACCTTAATAGACATTTCAACTCAAATGGGTTCTTCTCGAAAGACATGTGCACAATATTAAAAGTGTTTGCAGCATTATAAAGAAGTTAATTATGCGTAGAAGCAATAGATTAACACAACTAGTGTGTCTAATTTAAAAATATTGGGGAAAAAAACCTAGCATATGTTTTATTAAAAAATTAATTAATCTATGTTTATAAGTTACTTTTTATAAAATTTTCATTCATCAATTAGAGAGTATCGGAAAATGTTGTAATGTACATGATATAAATATATATATCAAACTCACTCTTGATTATTGTTTTTTCTCATTCTTTTCTAATATCATTCATATTTAGATTTTTCTTAATGGTTCAAATGTTCAAATGTGGTACCTTGAGTAGTTGTATCAATTGTAATATTACCTATATTGAATGAGGATTCCTTATTATGGGCACACCTAAATGAGAAGCTCTCAATGACTTTAAAGAGGTGGATGTATTATAGATGGTGGTAGTTGATTGTATTGACTATC
The DNA here is from genome assembly GCF_054855325.1 of Carica papaya. NCBI lineage: Eukaryota > Viridiplantae > Streptophyta > Magnoliopsida > Brassicales > Caricaceae > Carica > Carica papaya. Next base: position 23,730,011 of record NC_142312.1, on the reverse strand, counting down.
AAAACCAAGAATGTTAAAAATTAGAATTTCATCAATAGGTCGAGCTTCTAAGGACTTAAAGTGGTAGGTTTATGTCTATCTTGGTAAACATGTGCTTATAATAGGTAAAGATTAAATAAAATAATGAAAAATCATATAAGAGAAAGAAAGAATGAGAAGAAAACTACACCCAGGTAAGTGATCCTAAAGTGTAGTTCTAGAATTAAGAAAAGAGTTAGGTGTGATAGTATTAAAGTGACCATTATCAATATTTGAGAGATATGTTCCTAACTAACATCATCAATATAAAAGTATGACCAATTGTGACACGTTGTAAAAAATTATTATAGTTAAAGGAATCAATAAAAGCAAAGAAAAAATAGAGATATCAAAACACTAAAATGGAGATGAGTGAGAAATCAGAGTTAGAAGATTTTAAAGCTAAGTATGATCAATTAGCTATTATCATGCCTTCTCTCAGTAGTTAGTTAACTATTCAATTGTTTCATGAAGTGTTTCATATGGTTTTATAGATCTAGAGACAATTTGTTGATAGTTAAATCAATATGATTCTCATGTAATTTACGTAATGTGTAAAACAAAGGATATTAACTTTTATTTGATAGTTTTGTGATGAGTGTTCATGGTTATTTGAATTTTATAAGATTGGTATGAATGTTTAACATGATTATTATATATATTATGATGTTAATGAAAATATTTTTTTTATATTCTCTCTGTCTTTGAATTTGGACAAGTAAGAATGGATATATATTATTTATTATAATAATATTTATGTGCATCTTTGTGTCTACATACACATAATAGTTATGAATAACTCGGTGTAAAGAACTTAAAATAATTATTTTATAATATTCTAAATAATATGTCATTAGATATAAAATCACTATACATTTTCAATTATTTAGGAACACATAATTATCATGTGTTCCTGAATATTCAAAAATACGACTACTGTAACTATAAATTTATAAACACTAATGTATTTGTGTGGATCATAACTCAAATTTTAGAGACATATATACAGTTGGAGATGCATATTTACATCTCTATCTATAGATGCAAAGAAATTACATCTCTATTGGTAATTTTTAACTACAAGTATATAAGTTGTAAAAAAGAGAGAGATTCTCTATTGGTAGTCCAAAAAATGTTGATTGACATGCCCTATCCCCTCACCCCCACCCCTATCCTATGAAATAGATTTCCCACTTATCATCATTCAACCTCAGAATTTGCAAGAAGAGAAGATAATCGAAGAAAGGGTTAGTGGGTGTACGTAGACTCCCCATAATTAGATTTGACATATCACAATTGAGCATGCACATTATGCAATTTTCCTCACTTGCCTATACACACATGCAAGTCATAAACAACTGAAAAAAAAAAAAAAAAAATACCCTTTTGCATATTCTCTTAAAACCCTTTATCTATATTATGAAGTGACTATCAAGGGCCAGAGCAACATAATTATATATACACACATATATATATATATATATATTATATATTAGATATTTAAAAAATATATACTATACAAAATAAATTTCCAAAATTAAAAAAAAAAATAAACTTGATGAAACACGAGATAAATTTACCATCGGAACAAATAAACTTGAAGTGGTCAAATCAAAAGTAAGTGCCTTTCTTAAATCAAAATTGGAGCACTAGTTGTCAAGGAATAAATAATGACAATGACAACCATATGCATTATGAAGTGGATGTTAACAAAGAAATGCACATCATCCATGTTTGATAACCACCAAACCCAGCCATGTCAAAATTAGTAATCCTTTTTTTTTTTTTTTGCTTTCATTGTTTCCTGTGATTGGCTTTGTGGTTCACACACACACACACGTTTAGTGCATGCACGTATCAATTACATTCGTTTTTAGTTGCGACAGGCATCAAACACAATTTCTTTTACTACATTAACCAAATTATTCTATTTATCGACCATTGTTGGTGTTAATGTACTTCCCATTCAACTAACCAGCTCCCTTTTCTACAAGTCTCACTACTACCAATTATGGCATTCTATACAGTTTATTCATTTCTGTTTTAAAACTTTATAAGCACTCTGAAAATAAAAATTATACCAACTAGCTTTCTGAAGGCATTTTCCACAATAAGAACCAAAATTACCAAATTAATCACGGATCAAAACTCTTGCTTCTGCACCGACTCATCACTAATACTATCTGCTGTGGTGGCAAACAACTAAATCTCTCATCTAGAAATCTGATGTGGCAGGGAGAGAAGTCTACTGTTTTTGGAGAAAAGATAAAAAGAAAGTCTTGTGGTGGGCATGGCTAAAGCAGGAAGGGATGTAGGATAGCAGACTGCAAGGGACCTGAAACATGTAAAGCAAAGTGTTGACGATCCCAAGGAAAAAAAAAAAAAAACAAGGATCAACAACATGACAAACATACACCACAATATGCTCTTCCTTTTCTCTTTTTTACCCTGACAAAACCTAAGGGAACAAAACAAACCCATCCAATACCACATGCTCATCACCTAATCTAATACCGTCTAATCTTCCATAAAACACTTTTCAGAATCCTTACCTCAACACACCTACATGCCTAAAAATTGGAGCCTTTCAAAAGTTTGCCAGCCAGCATGCCTGCCTGCAGATGCCGCCAATACCCACTTGATTAAAAGCTCCAAGTTTCAGACAGCTAACAAAACAAATATACAGCATGGAAAACTGAATACCGCTTTATGCATTTGAATAGATGAGATTACGAGTTACCCATTTCACAATTAAAACTAAAACCCTTTTCTATCACTACTTCAATCCATTACATGGAAAGGAGGTTGGTTAGTTTCGCACTTTCTTCTAGAAATTTGTCGTCCAGTTCAGATGACCCAACTGAGGCTGCTGATATGCACCCACTTGTGCCCCAGGAGCTGCTGGACCAACACCAACTCCAACATTACCACCTATAGCAGGTCCCAAATGATGAGGATTACCCATCGCAGCTGGCTGAGGGGGAGGATGATGGAATAGTCCTGGGAATTGCATGTGAGAAGACTGGGCTGCTGCTGCATTGAATGATGCATGCCCTGTGTGGGATGGCAAATAAGCAGCATGAGGTGTTTGCCCAGGAATATAGTATGAGGCAGATTGCAATCCTGGAACCTCCCTTGAGTTCTGAATCCACATTTCTGAAGTCTCAGCCTGACGTCAAAGACAAGATAGGGTCAAAAACATATACAAAATAATTCTCATACAGAATAAAGCAAGCCAACTAGGCACATCAAACCATGCAAATGCAGGATCACATAAAGATGAATTTTTTCCAAAATTACTTTTTCAAGTATGCAGAAACCAATTCAACATGTTAATCATCAGGAACCTAACAGTCTTGCCCTGCAAGATCAGATTACCTCCAAGCTGCCAAAGAAAAAATTACCTCTAAGTTGCCAAAAGTAGCCCGAGTCAAGTATCCAACACAAATCAAAAAACATGAACTACCAAATGAGTACCAAAAAAACATTTGACAAAAATTTCAAGAAAAATATGAAGCAAATATATGCTGTCACAGCAAGCAATGAATCAAAGTTCGTGCTTGTTTAATATAAGTTACATTGACCTGGGGATTTGGAACATAAAGATTCCCATCTTTGTACTTGATTCGAGATGAATCTTCAAGCCCAGTTGCACTCCCAACCACACCAGAGGCATTGATGGCATAGCCAGTTGGATTGTTAAAATTTCCAAACCCAGTGGGACTGCCTGCAGGAACTGGCTTAAACTGCTGAATCCCATATTTGAGGCCATTTGCACCGAGATGTGAACTACCTCCAGGCATCAGCACGTAACTGCTGCCATTCGATGGATGTGGATAGGCTGGGTTACCAGAATAGCCGGGCATGGCCATTTGTGGGACATAAACTGGGGAGAGGAATTGACGATATGGCATGAGATTAGCAAAATGGGACACATGAACTTGGGGAAACATCTGGGCCATTGGTGGTTGTTGCTGGATCATGGCAACTGTGGATGGAGAGGTGCCGTTGGCTGTATGGGAGCTTAAGGCCTGTAAACACATGAGAGAAAAAATAAACAAAATTTCCACCCGTTTATGGACTGAAAATCTAGAAATGCTGCCATCTGCTGAGTTAAGCAGGGTTTACAATGCCCATACGAATAAGAGTCTTAACAGATACTTCCACAAAAACCAACTGAAAACTGATATTACAAACAAAAGATTCCTTTCAAGGACCAAGCTAGTTAAAAATCTGGAGCCAATTTGCACATAATTTCTTAAGAAATGCTCTAAAATTCCATTGTAGATATGCCCCACAGTCTGGTCATTTATGAGCACAACCACATAAGAACCAAAGTTAAAATATAATGTAAGAGCTTATCCATCATATGACATGACGTACCTCCTGAGATGGAGATGGTTGTACTTGTCCACGTACAGTTTCATCCATAGCGGGTCTGAAATAGGGTATATCATAACCAGTCTGGGGATCATATGCCTGCTAGAGACCAACGCAGAAGAGTATGTTAGAACCAGCAAAAAAGTTTCCTTTAGATTATTCTATCACAATTTAGTTCACAACAATGTCTTCGTGTTTTTTATAAAATACATCTTAATGCTATACAAACAAAAGAGGCACTCCCTTATACAGGCCAGAGATTAAAGAAAACTGTAAAAAATTCAAAGCTTTTCTTAAATCTGAAAACCAAACTCACCGAAAAACTTTGTAATTCAGGAGGATCTTGTGATTGTCGTGATTCTGCTGGAGCATAAGATGGACTGTTGTCTTGAACCAAGCCAATATCTGCATAGTTTTCCAAACTTTGAGGATTAGAAGACTCCTTTTTATCAGGCAACTGTTGCTCAGGAGCAGAAACTGATGATGGAGAATCAGATTCGCCGTTTCTAACTTGATCATCTAGAATATCTGCAGGCTTACTGCCTGAAGAATCATCACATGAAGTTGCCGGAGCCGATACTGACAAACTGCCACCAAATTAACATCTTATTTTTAGAAGAAATATCGCCTGCTATGCATAGTCAAATACTGTATACATGTTCAACTAAAACATGCACACGATATTTTTAATGAATTTGGTTAGATCCTTCATTGAAATTATAGTTGTTGCAAACTAAACAATTTTTTTCAAATATATACTAGGATGTTCTCATTATTTTTTTTATAAAATAAGATGTCAAGCTTTGCTATTACTGCTATCTGCAAACAATAACCCAAGAGAAGATCCTACCTTGCTGCAGAATCCCCATTTGCATCTACTGTTATGCCAACTTCTTGAAATCCAGATACCAAGGTCCTTGAGGAATCAAACTCTAGACCAAAGCTGCCAAAAGTCAGTCTACACCGGTCAATCTCAGGGACACGAATATGCTGCGCAATGATGACATTCTGATTTTCACTGATGTTTACTCGAGAAAGCTTATCTTGCAATTTACTGGCTTCTGATTCCGAATCTTTACAAGTATCAGCATGAGGAGAAGCAGACTTTTTAGGTGTGCCAATTACCCCAGGACCATTAACACTAGACTTTTGATTGGATTTTGGTTTCCACTCTTTGTTATGCTGTTGAGCTGCATAAAAAGTTCATTGGTCAACTCTAACACAAGAATAAGATTGAAGAAAAGAAGTGCCAAGATAGAAGTCCAGTAATTCTAAGTCTTCTCTGTTAATACAGATGGATCGATTAAAAACTCCAGAAACCAACAACTGTTCAGAGAACAGCCCCAAGGAAAAAATAATGGCAAATTGGAAAACAGCCAACATTTTATCAAGCATTTCCAATATGAACTTCAAACCCAGGTTACTCACTGATTCGGGTAGTATTATGCCTTGGACAACCAGGTAATCAATGTCACTAGCCTAGTGTGTCAGAATGTGCTTGTTAAGTAAAAATTAACAATATGTTAAAGAAATACAAAATAACCATTTATTATTTTTAAAATCAGCTACTCAGAGCCTGGATGGCAACAAGCCGAACTGAGTCAAAGTCCTAGAATTTGAAGTTTGATTATTTAAATATCTCAAATTTGAATCAGCTTGAAGCTTGATTTTAATAAATTAAGGCTCGAGAACATAGAGCTCGAACTCAGTTAAAAAAATTCAATGAATGCGGAGCCTGACTGAGCTCAAACTCAAACTCGAATAAGTTCAAACTATATAAAGTTGAATTTGGTAAAATTTGATAGAGCTTTTTTGACATCCTATGTACCTTATATTATTAAAATTTTTATGTTATTTTTAGAATCGGAATATAATCATATCAAAAACAACTGTGAGCTTCTGAACCTTTCATGCTCAAAGTCAGCTCATTTAGCTATCAAAACTTTTTGAGACTCGAATCCAGGCTCAAATACGAAGCCGACCAAACTCGAAATTACTTTGACCGAGGCGAGTAGAACCCTTCACGAACATATTTAGACATGGCCACTAGTCAAGCCAAATTCTACTTCTACAGAAACTGTTTTCATTTTCAACTACCAATTTTTTTCTGAATAAATGAGCATAGAAAATGAAGTCTTATCTCCCTCAATGTACTTTTGATTACTGAAGAGCTTTTGAGGATTCGATTTCTCCTCTAAATATGGTTAGCAATAATAGGTTCCAAACGCTTAACCTATGGTTCACAGGTCAGTTGATGTCTGAAACCAGGCAGCAACACCTTTGTGGCATGTGAATAATAATTCTTTTTGCACCCCAACCTCCTTGATGCATGGAGAGTATTTATTTTTTCTCATGGAGAATTTCAAAATCCTTGTGGACCACCTAACGTTCATGAAGAATTTGTAGCTGGGCAACCTAAGCATTAAGTTCTGTTCCATAAAGCAATTAAAAGAAGCAATTGCATTAACTAAACAGGCAATACAAACGTGAAAAATAGGCAACTTGTGGGGCAGATTGACAGAAGAAATTCAAGATGCTGATAAGACAACAATCTAAGATATTATTAGGTCCTTTATTCACTATTATTAGGAGAACCAATAGATAAGATGACAGGCACAGCCATTCATGAAAGCCCTGTACTTTCATGCTTGAGGTCGTGTCTGTAAAAGATAAATATTGATTTGTCTGGCAATTTTTGTTTTCATTAATCAGTCAGAACTGAAGGAACTAAAAGGTAACTGACATTTTATGTGCAATCTTGGATGATAAAATATTTTGAAAGAAAATTATTTGCTGTGATGTTGCATTAGAGAGACACTATAGAACCTTAAAAAGGAGTCATAACTTGTAATTGAGGTTACAGGATACCCTGCAAAAGATGGTTTTCTGACACCTTATGTTAATTGACTAACATAATTTAGTTGGAGTAACGAATTATATCTAACATTGTCAGCAATATCAGATAAATATGCAACAAAAAGGAAGCAACTAAGGGAAGATATATCAACAATTGCTCCACCACTAAAGAAAAATAAAACTAAAAATGACGTTGGTTATAAAATATCCCAACATTCGTGATTTAGATGTATACCTTTTTGATGACCTCCAACTTGCTGATGTATCCTGCTACCATACGGATTGCTTAAGAAAGACCTGCTCACAGAGCTGGTGGGTATGACTGATTCAGTTACTGTAGTTTGGCTGAGCTGGTCAGTCTTAGAAATTGCAGAGAAAGGTTGAAATGATTCCGAAGAATCTCTTCCCAAAAGAGAATTTGAGAAAGACCCACTTTGGACGGATGAATCTTTGACGGGATTTTCCAATGATAACCGGCGACCTCCAACGACCCCAACTTCACGCTTAATAGCCCCAACGGTGGAGGATGATCTTGAATCAGGAGATGGAACATGAACAGGATCTGTAGAGGAGGAATAAACACCAATGACAGAATTGTTCGAGACAGATTTTGCAGGATGTGCTCCAGAATTGTTGGGCTTTACAGGTTCAACCCTTGCAACTGTCTTAGAAATAACAGTCTGCTTTTCCTCCAATACTTCATTCCTACCAATGCTGCTTAATTGTGCATCTTCTGCCTGCCTAGGCTGCAACTCTGACGTTCCATTAGAAGCACAAAATGAACTTTCTGCACCAGAAGTTTTTTGAGTGCCTGAAGTTTCTGTTTGACTGACAAACCCAAGGACAATGATCAGATTGAATATGTTGTTTGCAGAGAACAAGGTTGTCTTAAAATCTAAAATACCAAGAGGAAAAATAGTACTATGAAACTGACAGCAATAAACTATAATAAGCCATGCCAAAGCAGAAATAACGAGGCAAAAACAGTAAATGAGCATTTTTCATCTTAGTGTCAACAAGCACTGAATATAGAAAGAAACCCACAGATTTTGAAAAGAACCCCATGCCTAAGGTGAAAGACTATTATCTTTATCCTGCTTTCTTTGTTTGGCATAAAATATTTCTAACATCCCAAACTAAAATTAGTCAGACAATAGAGAACCACGCAAAGAAAAACATGCAGGCATGAAGTATTAGTATGTACGACGACCATGAAGAGAACAATCATTACTACTTGCAGGCATGAAGGACAGTGTTCAGACTTCAGGTTCAAAACCAGTTGAGCACAAAATTACATGAAGGTATAACAACAGAATCAAATGAGTCTTTCGAAGAAAATCAATGGAACTCAATACCCACATACCCTCTTTCCGCAACATTTGCAAGCACTTGCTCGTTATCCGATGCTGAGTACTGAGGGGAAGAAGAGTTTATTTCTCTATTTGTACTGTTAGCTCTGTTGTCCCGTACAACTCGGAACTCTCTGTTGGTTCCTGCACTAGTAAAGAACTTTCAATTTTAGAAACCATAGAAATTACATCAAAGTTAATATCACCAAGCAGTAGAGATCATTATACTAAATCAACAAAGGCATAGAATTGATCGTATATTTAAGTAACCAGTGTCAGCTGAAGAACTATGATATGGAAAATACTGAAGGATTCAGGAACAGGAATAAAACAAAACATATAGAGATATTTCAAGTTCTTTTGCAACTCCAAAAACAGCCCAGATTGTTCAAAGGTTAATAGAGTAATACTTCGGTATCAAATCCTCCAAGTAAATAATGGTTGCATAACAGGAACCTTCATGCATAAGAGTTTTTATACTCAAGGAAAAATACCAAAAAAAAGAGATAAAAGAGATGATAGTCATTGAGGAAACATGGCTTTTACCACTAAAATTAAATTTGAATTTGAAAAGTATCATATGATGTTGAAACATAAAATTAAATTGAGACTACTGCAACTCTTTTATTATGAATGATTCTAAAAAATTCAATATTAAAGGATAGTGCGTGTTGAATGTCACTTAAAATACACAAATCCAATTTTATAAGGGTGCAAAGAATCTCTCTCTTATAGAAAAGATGTAAAGAAAATAATTTAAACTACCAGAAGTAAAAAAACCTGGTAAAATAATGCACTTCGCATTCTTAACGCATTCAATAACTGATAGCATTCTGCTAAATTAAAAGCCATTATAGTCTAGCAGAAAGATACAAACATACATGTACCCTTATAAATACCACATCGACTTACCAGATACTGCATTCCGAGCATAGACTCCTCTTCGAACATTACGATCAGGAAATGCACGAAATCTCGTACCTTGACCAGCACTCTCATAGTGTATTTTTCGATCTACTGAATCCTTGTATACAACATTCTGCAGTGAAGAGAATATGCATCCAGTACCAAGGTTAAATAATATAGTTCTAACTTACAAATTAATGGACTTGAAAACAAACCAAAGCTCCAGGGCCAATGGTCAGAGAATGACAGTGAGAATACATCCAATGTTTTTCTCAAATAACAAACCATAAAACGACATTTGGAAGCAAGAGCACATGACTATTATCATTTAGTTTATTGACTGGCCCCTTTCATATAGATCCTTGCATCTTCCAAATAAAAAGCAAACACATTAATAAGAACAGAAAGGGCCTAATTGTATAATATTCTGAGATATTGAATTGATCCAAGTAAAAATTAGATGAAAATACAACAAGATGCCACTTTTAAAACATTGTAAAAGTCTAAAAATCATAAATTTCGAGATTGCAACAACCATTGTCATCGTATGAGACACCAAATGCAAAAAAACAAGCCATCTCCAACATTAACCAACAGCATAATAAAGACAAAATGATGGCCCTATCAAATTGAAGTGGAATAACTTATTAATGCTTCAAAAAGCATTACAAGTTACCATGATTCTAAGAAACAATGAATTTACACAACTATGATAGAAAAGGATGCTAATAATAACAACAGAATCTATAACCAAAAAACAGAGCAGCAAAGGCAAATAACTATGGATCAGGCAATGATGAATAAAAGAATTTTTACCTCTTTCTTCCTGTCCCTTCTCCTCTTTACTTCATGGAATGGATCTGAGAAGGATATTAGGAACAAGCATAAGAGAGAAACTTTTTCAATCAATAAACATACATCAAGTATTACTAAAAAAAGACTACTACTGAATCAAAAACCATTCCATAAGTGAAAAAGAAAATAATCACAAAAGATCTTCAACTCTTTCATAAGAAAATACATATTATCAGAAAGAACAGAGGTAGAACAAAGGGACAATAAAAAATTCTCGTACGACAACAAGAAGAATAGGAAACGAAAAAAACATGAGGGGTTCCCAGTCGCTTCGCAAAATAGCCATGGAGACATCCCTAAAGAAACCATTTTGCCACATAAGAAAGATTAATGGAAGTAACAATCCTTGGAGAGTTTACCCGTATACTTGAACAACATCCATAAACCAGCAAAGCTAGCTCCTCTCTGAAGTACCCCAGCTTCCTTCTTTTCTCTACCTCTCTTAAGGAACATAGAGAGAGATGAAACACTCAAGGAAAGGGGGGACAACGCATATGAAGCCAAAATTACTTACCACCAACCCCCCCGCCCCCCGCCCCAAAAAAAAAAAAGAAAAAACACTAGACCAAAACCTAGGCCAAAATTAAGCCACCTCACAGTTCAGAAAAAGATGACTATGAGACTCAACCACCTTGAAGTAGAGGATAGACACATCAAAGGAGAGGGCATCATTGGTTTCACAAGTTTGCAGCAAATAATTAGGTGTTGAAACTTTAGATCAACAATCCAAAGAAAACATTAATCTTAAAGGGATATTCAGCCTCCAAAAAAACACCTAGTGTGCAAATTAGAACGATTCAAATTCCAAGGTCCACATCTTGCTATCGAGATGTGGAGGAGACAATTAAAGGCTCAAGGTTATTAAGCAAAGAGATCATATCATCAGATTCTCAGTCACCAAGTTTCTTGAATAAGAGTAAATTCCAAGATATGTGATCATCCATTTGATATAGAAACTGACAGATAGGAACATTATGACACAGAGAAAGGCTGTAAAGGCGAAGGAGAACATGAGCAAGTAGGAGAGCACCAACTTATCAATCTTCCTAAAACAATATACAGGAACCATCACCCACTTTCAAACAATTAAGAGGGATGAAAAGGTCATAGCGCTGTCAGATGGCATAAAGATTCCACATCTCCACACCCCTAACCAATCACAACTCCAGCCAGACCCTCTAAAGGTTCACCAAAACCTGCCACAGCCATCTCAGAGAACTAGACAAAGGAGAAAAAGAAAAGAACAAACTAGGTCAGTTATTTTTAATGGTACTTACTTAGTGAGCCACAAGAAACAAATGTGGGTGGCATTTTGTATCTGATTGTCAATATGTATCTTTAGAAGGAAAAAAATTTAAAAAAAAAAACTGAAACAAATCTAAGATGTCCTCCACAAAAATATCATATTGCAAGATTAAACGGGTGACTAACCATAAATGCGATCTTCCATTGTTGGGAAGGGAAAATTGCAAAAAGAATCGAAGAAAAAATAAAAATAGAGAATCAATACTATAAAACCTATTGTCCCTGTTCCTTAAATCCTACCATAGAAAAATGTCCACATGAAACAAGGTAGCTCACTTTTGTCAATGGTGTCATACTCCTAAAGAAGGATCTTAAATATTTAATTTTTATTAGATTCCTTCACTGATGCCAATTTGAATTCAGTAAATAATGGTTTCATAAGACTTGCTTACTACAACTGCAGGGTGATTTTGTTAGGATTATTGTCTCTCACAAACATATTAAGAGTTGTTTAGTTTCCTTGATGCTTCTTTCTCTAAGCTTAACATCTATGAATATTACAAGTGACATTACAAACTGTATCCTATATGAACATATTATATGGAATGATTACCAGCTATCTATTTCATAAACTAATGCACGAGTCAACAAAAGATGACAGAAACATCATCAAACAATAGGCACATAATCAAAGGTAAATTTGAAAAACTGGCTAAATGCCAATAGGCAGACTTTAGCTGCACTTGGAAATTCAAACTTCAAAACTCATTAGCAAGAAAATAGCATCAGTTCCAGCATACAAAAATGGACAAGCAGCACAAGGGACAACACGAACATTAAACCAATTTTAGAAGTCAATTTTAAATTTTCGAGCCAATGACGAATACCAATTCACATATGCAAACACCAAAACACTGGAATATTAGTCAATTAGTGCACTAGGCCATGTAATCACACGTTTAACTAAACCTCTCGAAAGACAGACCTACAAACAACCACCAAACTAGGCACCGATAATCACCATTGCACATTGCATAGCAGCAAGTAGAAGCACAATATTTTTTTGGAAATAAAAGAAGAAGCACAAATTAAAAGAGCAAACAACTGTTAACGAACTCGAAAATACTGAAGGACGACTTAATTCAGAGAAAGTTGAACTGTGCGACTAAACAAATTAAGTTTTCAATCTCAACTACAAAAATCGTAAGAGCAAATAACCCATTACATAATGGAACACGAAAGGCAACAAAATAGCTACAGGAAAACCATTGAGAACAGACGCCCCTAAAAACAATCCGGAATGCAAGAAAGAAAACCACGCAGAAATACCCAACAAAGCAAATATACTTTGAACTTGAATGAAAAGGAGAAAAAAAGGAAAAAAGAGAAGCAACGGAACGATAGCGACCTTGGTTGAGCAATTTCTGGGTGGTCTCATTTGGGTCCATGTTGGCCTCTTTCAGGGCAATATAAATATCAGCATCAGAGTGATTGCCCACTATCTCCTTTATCGATTGGATCGTCTTCCTCACTCGATCGGTAAGTACCTGATTCCCCCCTTCGATTCTCGACCCAGTCACCATCTCAAATAATTGACTTCTGGTCCGCCTACCAGACTGTCCGAAACTAAAGAAGTGACAACAAAAATAAGACCAATACCAACAATCCGCACAATTTATAAAAATATAAGAGACAAATTGTATTTGTATATAGTTACTGGTAGCTGTCAAACCCTAGAGAAACAGAGCTAGGGTTGGCATTCAGAGATGAAAGAAACGAAACGGCTTAACAAGAGAGGGGGTTTGGGAGCGAGGGTTTTGAAAACATTTTTACCCACGAAGGACTGGAGAGAAATCCTAATTGAGACCCTCCACATTTACTGTTTTGCCCCTGCGACCACCGTATCATCACTTTTTTCATATATTTAAAAATATAAATATATTCTTTTGCAATTAAATTAAACTATATACTTTCAAAACATATTTTATAAAAATTATCTCAAACATATCATATAATATTTTCATAATTAATTAATTATATAACTTGATCTAATTATCTTATCATCATTCGAATGGTCGGTCAATCATGACAACAGTCATTTGAATTTACTGGCATGTAACAGTTTTTTGTTTTCTGATTTATCTCATATTTAATTGTAGATCATTAGATATTATTGTAATTTAATTATTAATATGAAACTAGAGATTTTTTATTTTCCAAAATAACTTTCAATTTATTTCCTAAAATAAACTTGCTCAATCTCATCTCAATCCTTCATCATCAAACACATTGTATTAATTAAGATATTTAAATTTAATAACTTAAATATCAAGATCATATAAAATTTTAAATAATTTATCATTTTAATCACCAAGTTATATTTTTTTAGTATAAGTTTTTTTTTTCTTTTTTTTGATAAAATAGTAAAAATAATTTTCATTCATACTAAAAAGTTATTTATTTTAATAAATTAAGTTAACTGAATAAATCATTTTTAAATTAAAATGAGTCTAAAGGAAACAATGATCTACCTCAAATGAGATTTTCCTGTTGAAATAATTCAGAAGAAGTCATTTGACAGAATTATTGTTTCCAGTACTCACTTAATATCTGATCATAATAAGATAGACCCGTCTGATATCCATATCCAAACCGCGATTTCATCAACACCCGGCAAAGATATACTGTGATTTGCAGTTTATGCGAGTCAGACGAAAAGGAATAGCTCAAGTAAAATTCAACTATTATTATCATAATTAACACGTCCAGTAATTTCTGCACCATCAATTTACCACAACCAACAACTTATCTAACCAAACGTAGCTTAATTAACCCTGAGAATCCGAATCAGTGTCAATGTAAGTAAACTCTGTGATGAAACTGTACTGCGATCGGGTACATACACATGTTAAAAGGAGAAGATTTCCCAGCTCCACCAATCCATAGATGTGCTAAATCACAAATACTGTTCCTGTATCCTAGCTCGGTTCTGTTCCCACCACAACCTTGCATGCATTTCTCCAAACCTTTCTCGGCTGCACCAAAGTTAAAGGTAAGAAAAATATATATTTAAATCCATCTAATCTTGTATGATTTTAATTAAATATAAACTGGGTACTACTGTTTCACAACTGGGTCATGGAAATCTGAAAAACCATAGTCCCAGGTCATAATGAGGATGATATGGAAAGGTTTTGCTGTATATAGAGGCATACTAAGTGGGGACCAACTTCATTACTCATACCCAAAATGATCAGGTCATAGGGTTTTTTTGTTTTTTGGATCATTCACCATAAACATGTATTTTGCAGACAGCTAAAATCCACTGGAATCAACTAATGCTAAAGGGGGCAGAATGAGCCCACTCCAATAAGCATTTTCTTGTTTTCCTTATTCAGAAGTTAAATATTCAAATTCAACTTCCAGTAGCATCAAACACCTTGTAGATTAACACATTGTCTACTGAAACATATCATGCGTTCAACGTGGAGAGTTTCAAAGAATTATATAACAAGAGAACGATTTTATCCACATCCTAAAATCTAGACAAGCTTAGAATGGTTTATCACAACAGTACATGACGGAAAAAGGAAACACTTCATTACAAATTGATAGTGTAAATTCAAATGTTTTTCTTCTATTCGATTATCTAAGTCAACATATACCATATTCATTCTAAAGAATCTATTAGATATTTAACTGCTAATACTTTCATTGGCTACACAATAGGTGGAGACCACAGCCGGTTGGATTGTTAGTTAGATTCCCCCTCATCCCAGCATAAACATTAAACTGAGCCCTGACTGAAGGATTCAGCAGTCTTATTATGTAAATGTGAGCCTTAGTTTTACTAAATGAAAATGTAGTACAACTTATAAAGGCTTTTGCTGAATGGAAATGATGAAAATTGACTTTGAATCAAGGTTTCTTATACCACAAACTTCAGCAGAAGGTAACTAAACAGGACATACAACAAAGAGATATCAACATAGGAGGAAATGATTTGCCATACCGATGTTAGTCCACCTAAAACTTTTACACCATCAAAACCAACATACCTGAAGCGGACGCGTCTAAGTTCTCGAGTGCCACCTGGTAGTGCTCTGATAGTGATGTATACTCCAGGTTCATCCTGTTCAACCCATTCAGTCTCCATATCACTGGCATTACTGACTGAAAGCTCTCCTGAAAAATCTACCTCCCTTGATGAACTAGTCCTTGCAGAACCATCCACTGATAATGTCTCAGTCTTGGCCCCGCTGATGCTAGAAAGTTTTGGCGTTGAAGCAAGACCAGCTGAATCACAGTAATGACCGGATTGCACTGGCTGGTGATCAAGTGAATCAGAAGAAGAATAACCCATTCCTGTTGGGCGTTGGAAGTTACGTGGATGTTCTCTGCTGAGTGGTGGAGTCACAGGGCTATCCTTTGTAGATTCAATTCTTGAGCCCTAATAAAAGGTTTGAAAACTCCATTAGATCCAAAAGATATCTAAAATAAAATATTATGAATCCTTTAAGATCCACATAAAACCTTATAGCCAGCAAGTGATACAGTTCGCGGAATGGAAGGATGAACGAAACCAGGACAATAAAAGTTCAAACAATAAAATTCTCTGAATATAAAAATATACGTTGCTATAATAACTGTTTTAAGTCCTTAGCGAGGGATGTTCTTTATGAATGTGGAGTCACAGGGCTAACCCTTTGCAGATTCAGTTCTTGAGCCCTAATGAAGGGTTTGAAAACTCCATTAGATCCAAAAGATGATCTAAAATAAAACAAGATGAACCCATTAAGATCCATATTAAAAGCTCACAGCCAGCAATTGATTCAGTTCACAGAATGGAATGATGCATCGAAACCAGGATAGTAAAGGATCAAACAATAAAATTCTCTAAATATTAAAATATGCATTGCTATAACAACTGTTTACGTCCATTGCGATGGACATTCTTTATTGAGTGGTGGAGTCACGGGGCTGTCCCTTGCAGATTCAATTCTTGAGCCCGAATAAAGGGTCTCCATTAGATCCAAAAGATGATCTAAAGTAAAATAAGATGGATCCATTAAGATCCACATAAAAGCTCATGGCTAGCAATTGATTCAGAGTGGTGGAGTCACGGGGCTGTCCCTTGCAGATTCAATTCTTGAGCCCGAATAAAGGGTCTCCATTAGATCCAAAAGATGATCTAAAGTAAAATAAGATGGATCCATTAAGATCCACATAAAATCTCATGGCTAGCAATTGATTCAGTTCACGGGATGGAATGATGCAACAAAACCAGAATACTAAAAGTTCAAACAATAAAATTCTCTAAATATTGAACTATACATTGCCATAACAACTGTTTAAGAAATATAGAACAAAATGAATATATGAAATGCCTATCCATAGTCCAATGTTGAAAGTATATGAGGGTCAATTCATGCCCCAGAACATAAGAAAATGAAGCGTACTTGAATACAGAAACAGGGAAAATATCCACTGGATAACATAATTTTGATGTGTTAACAGTGAACAAGCTTACCTCATCTTCTGATCTTGGAGGAGTTGGAAGAGGGACTGTTTGGTGATTGAACTGTTGAACATTGTACAGTTCCATGACCTTATCATAATTCTCTGCCCACCACCTTTGTGCTTGCCATTTGTTAAACAATTCACGACTTGACAAAGTAAATAGCCATAATTATTTCTCCTGACTACTTACAACAGGTTAATCCTAAAAGAATGGGAAAGATTAACTTGTACAAAAATTTCTAACAAAGTTTCAAGACTCTGAAAATGAAAAATGTTTAGGCTGGCACATCGGAATAATGAATTACCTAACTGATTTTCAGGACTAATTAAGAACATAACTAGAAAAAATACAACAATCATCAGATAACCCAAAAAATCATTAGAGTGGACTTTGCAATAGATACAGTGGAAAGAAACATAGTATCTGAATGTAAATTATAACTTCAGCCTCGGGACGAACATTGGACTGAAACCACAAAGACAAGTTTTTGGATACCATGATGAATCCTGCATACATCATTTTATAGATCAACAATATCTTGGGTGCAGGCATATCAATAGATATTATATTTCAGAAGATGTACTCGTGGTCCCACTAAAGTTATCAATTTCCAGGGCATTATACAGAGCCACCAAAATAGTTATCGAACTACTATGAAAGAAGTATTATAAGGGAGTTTAATTATAGATTTTGACAAATTAAAATGTCAAACACAATGGTGCTGGCCCATGCAATAGGATAGAAAACCAGCATTGATTCACTCTCATTCCGAGCTTACAGAATAAGTGGTTGGATGACTCCTGGTTTCAACTGCAAGACCACTAATTTCTTCATGTTCTTGGGAGAAATTTGACATAGTTACCTTCAAAAACACTGATTTCAAATAAGAAGATATCGTTCATCATGATGTAACAGTGAGGGACAACCTTGGTTCTACACATGTGGCTTCCAATTTGTGTCTGAATGATCATACCACCAGTTGTAATTTATCATCTAAAACACATACAACCTTAATGCCATAAAATCCTGGATTATTTTCAGTTGGCAGTTTCACGAACGAGGACATGGGAAAATATTTAAGACCTCCTTACAATAACAAGAAAGAAAAAGAAAAAGAAAAAGGGAATATATGGTCATGTTTCCATCCTTTAACAGCTCTAACCAAGTTTCTACTATTAGTCTTTTCCATTATACCAAGTAGAAGGGGGGTCTGAGGAAGGACATATTGGAAAATATTCAAGACTTCCTTGCAATAAAAAGAAAGAACAGGAAGAGAGAGGGAATACAGGGCCACGTCCCATCCTTTAACAGCTCTGACCAAGTTTCTATTTTCAGCCTTTCCATTATACCAAGTAAAAGGTAGATCTGATGACGGCTTTTTCCTAAGGAGAGCCTTGAATCAATTCGTGGAGACTATCCCACTTAAGTTGGAGCTACATCCTCCTCTAGGCTAGAAAACAAGAGGAAAAGAAATGGGATCTGCAGATAGCCCATTCCTTATAGTAGAAGACATGATAAGATCAAATGCAGCCATCTCGCAATACCTAACCAAAAGTGTAAACATTATCTAACCAAGAAGTAACAGTGTTCGAGATGTTTCACTATTTAAAAGTTGCAAAATATAGAGAACAATAAAGTTTATGTAAAT
Source organism: Carica papaya (assembly GCF_054855325.1). Classification (NCBI taxonomy): domain Eukaryota; kingdom Viridiplantae; phylum Streptophyta; class Magnoliopsida; order Brassicales; family Caricaceae; genus Carica; species Carica papaya. Next base: position 23,711,233 of record NC_142312.1, on the reverse strand, counting down.
TCCATCCTTAGAGAAACAACTGCTAAGTAACAAATAATGAATGAATCCTTCCATCAATGGAAGACCTAATTGTTCTAACTTTTATTAGTTCTATAGATGATCAATTTCATGAGATACATATTTTTTTTTAATGAAATTTGCACTAGATACAACAAAGACAGGTATGACACCATTCATGGACACCTGGGAACATCATACTTCAAAAGGATCACATGATTACCACTCAAGAGCGAACAGTTTACTGCTTTTAGAAAGGTGACTTACAATTTAGCCCCAGGCACAGCAGCACCTGAATTTTCAAATTAGCTCAACCATGACAAGGTGAAAATACATAGACACTGCCAAATAACTCTAAGTACGGTCACAATAAAATTGCCAGTATATCGCACCTAAATTTGTTGGGCAAGAGAAAATTATTATTATTACTATTATCACTATTGCAACTTTAGCTGAAATAGCATATTTGACAATTCACTGGAAATGCAATTAAGTTGTAAAGGGTATAATTCTGAAGTTGTTGAGAGCATAAAAGAATACTGACAAGAAGGAATGCAAGCTTTTAACCGGTACTGTTCAGGTCTGATAACAATTAAAAGTGGAGAGCTTCATATGCGATATGGAGAAGTTGTGAAATGCAACAAAAGTGGTTGGTAAGGCAAGCTTCAGAGTAGTCCAAAAGCTCAAGGTAGTTAAAACCTTTAACCACTTGTTGCTGTAACAGGTATATTGGATAATCATCTTACTTAAACAAATAGAGAGCATCAAAAAATCCAGTTAATAACACCCATATAACTATCATTTCACACAAACAACATAGGATCACAACAAACAGACCTTACACTTCACTAAATATAAAAAATCATTTAAACTTAGAAAAAGAAAAAGTAACCAGAGAAAATGGCCCCAACACAATTACCCCCTTCCAACCCAACATAGAGACACCAACAAGCATATAGTCCAGTTCACACACACAGCATATTGTGGCATTCAAACAAATAACAGGCTTCCCTGCAATGAGAAACAAGCAAAAATAAGCACCTGAATCGAATGCGTTTCAGATCATTTCCTCCCTCAGGCAAGGAAACAAAAGTGATGAGTACACCAGGCTCCACTTGCGCCACCCACTCCTTAGGTTCATCTTCCTCCGTAAACATCACAGATTCTGTTCGCCCACTGGCCGATGATGGCATGCGTTCACCACTTGAAAGCCCTTTCAGTCGTGCTTCCATCTCCTTTCCCCACATCCTTGGTGTTGAGTTGAAGCTCCCTGTTCTATGGTATGCATGATGGAAACTTCCAGACTCTGAGGTAGCCTCAGAGTCAGCATAGTGTCTGTTCTGATTACGGTTTGATGAGCCAGCGCATGGCTTGCAGTTCTTATATGCCCCTGATGCCTTCAAGGCCATATCCTTGATCTGAAAAGAAAAAAGAATTACCCGTCAATAAACTTATTCTGCCGATAAAATAGACACTAAAAAAAAAAATGAACTTCCGGGGCTCTTTTCCGGATTTGATTTTGATTCCTGAAGTAGAATAAGTAAGCCTATATATTTTTCTTCCTTACAACAATGGAAAACGGAACAGAGTTTGGCCATAAATTGGCTACCCAGTACTCGAAAATTAAAAGGAAAATAAACCGTACAGTTCTTTTTCTCTCTTCTTTTTTCCAGAAACCAGAAGGAAACGGGACAAACTCTAAACCGAACAGTTGAACAAAATATATCATAGTCAACCAATTCTTTTCTTTGTCTTTTTCTTACAGCGAAACCCACAAGATTCAAAGTTGGAAGAAGCCTCAAAATTTCCGACATTTTCGTACTAACCAACGATTAAAACTTACAACATAGACAGTCACTCTACCTGAGCAGTAAGGGCCTTGATAGCCTGCTTGGTTCTGGGTGTACCAACAACTGTGGCGTCTTCGTCTTCTGGCTCCATCTGGTGATTAGATCCATTCTTGTTGTCTAGCTGCTTTGAACATGCTATACACGTCAACATTTCTTCGCTTCTCTCTCTTTCAAAATCGACCGTACCTTCCTCTCTTCCTCAAAAAAAGAGCGATAGAACAAGAACAAAAAAAGAAACTAAACAACAAGAGGGAAAAAACACATCTCAGATTCTCTCTGACAAGTCAGTCAAAATCAAGAGAAAGCTATATATACATATAGGCGATTTTAGATGTGTATGCATCGTGTGCGTGTATTATACGGAGTTCAGCACAGTGCTTTTATGTATAGGAGCAGAAATTTGGAGTTCTTGGGTTTGTTCTGCGATAATGAGAATTACTCTCTGTGTATTTTCAGATGAAACGGGTTCAAACCCAGATCCCAGGCTAGATGGGAACATGCAACATATTTATATATATTGATATATACACAAATTACAATAACTTGTATATAAATGGGAAGTGACCGTTAATGGGGGTAATTAGGGCATGGTATTTGGATCAAATATTAGAAATAAATCCTCCCTGATTCACTCTCTCTCTCCGGGTTTGTAATGCCAGTTAAAAATGAGTAATAAATACTTTTCTTCACCTTTCCTTCTCTCTCTCTGGAGCCACGCTCCCTTTGTTCCATTTCTTAAATCAGGATTTCCAGCTTTAAAAATCATTTCTTTTTCCCTTCATTATATCCGCAAAGATACCTGCAAAAGCTCGAAGTGGCTGTCCATGTCGACTCCGTTACTTGCAGTTCTTCTTAATTTTATGAAAAAAACATATATGTCATTTAAACTCTATGTTAAAGTATCAAATTTTCGCTTTATATTATATACAAAATATTTAAAATTTATCATATATTATATATTTTTTAGAATTCTTCTTGTATTTTATTTATAAAAAAAAAAAAGTTTTCATGTTTGTTAATTTTTTACCACATCTAAAAAATATCATTTGAATTCAATGATACTAAATAAAAATTTAGTAAAATATTAAAAATTTATTTGATACTAAATAAAAATCTTCAAACTTTGTGTACACTATATTTTTATCTAAAATTCATCTTGTATCTTAAGAAATTAAAAAAAATTATCTTCATTAATTTGTATTGTACTATTTGTGTTTTATGACATAATGCGTAATATGTCAAACCATGTGTGCAAAAAAAATAAATTTTAAGTTATAATTATTAGCTAAAATACTAACAAAAATTATATTGTATAAAAATATTTAAAATTCTATAAATAATTTTATTATTCAAAAAATCACGTAGTTATTGTTGACTTAACATTATGATAATTTGTTAAGTGTAAGATTTAACTTTTTTTTTTTCTCTATTTCCTTGCTATTTAGCCTTTATAGACAAAATAACTTCAAATTTTAATTTTACTAAAAGAATGCATGAAATGTATATAATAAATATGGCTAATCATATATTGATATTATGTAGTACGAAGTATTTCGTATTTAGTACCGTATATATAATTTATTTTCAAAAGTTTACGTCATGATAAAAATTTTACATTAAAATAATTAATATAATAAAATTAATTTGAATATTCAAACGGTTTAAATTTTTTTAAAAATTAACACGTAAAAGAAATCATACTAAATTTTATATTTTTTTATACAAAAATAATATATTTAATTAATAACATAATAATATAATTATTAAAATTATTGTATTATTTTTAAAAGTTGTGAATTTAATAAGTAATTTATCAATTTACGAATATATTATGAATTATCAGTGATTGACTTATAATGATTAATTCAATATAATTAAATATTTTATTCATAAAGTTGCGATGATTAAATTTTAATAAATTTATTATATTTATAAATAAAATAATATATAATGTAACGATTAGATTATTTTAGTTGAAATAATTATAATTAATTAAAAAAATTAAATTTAGTTTTTTTTTTCTTAAATAACTGTATATCCGAATTCAAAAAGTGGAGAGAAAAGGAAAGAAAATGGTGGGTTTCATTTATTTAGGTTTAAAAAAATAATATTTAATGAAGCAAATGGAGGGAGAGGTTCTTGAGCATTTTTTTATATTAAATTTCTTATATTTGAGTTGATAATAACTTTTTATTGTATAAATAAATAAATAAAAGTATCATGCACTGTATCTTTAGAGCAAATATTTATGTTCCTTTACGAGTTAAAATAAAAATATATATATATTTTTTTATTTACGCAATTATATATCACATGTTAATATAACCTTTGTTATTCAATAACTGATAAGATGGAAACGCTGTCGTTTTAAATGTTGATATAATAACTCATCATCCTCCAGATTGCTGCTCGTGTCGCTGACCGTTCGCAATCAGTGAAAACAGCATCTCTGCGCCAATAGATTGGGCCCATCATAAATAACAATAAAAATATAAAATATCACAGCGTAAACACCAATAGAAATTCCTCACGTATTGCTTTAAAAAAACTAAATGTCCGGTGGGACCCACTCCACTCCACTCCACCCCAACATCATCAATTGCCGTTGTTCGCCTCCCCATCCCTTCGCAGCCATACGTGAAGCCTTTCGCTAATCTCAGCTCAAAATACTTTCAGTTTGTTTCGATGAAAAATGGAAATCAAAATTGAAAGATTTTCCGGGAAAGTTTTTAATCTTTAGGCTCCCACCTCTTGTCTTTTCAGATACTGGAAAAATGGGGAATTATTCCTCAACTTTCTGATAAGATAAAGAAAGCTTCATCTCGTCTGATCAGATACCATACTAGCTGTCCACCCTTTTCTCTCTCTCTCTCTTTTGTTTTTTTGGAGAATTGATTCTCTTGAACTTTGTTAGCTAACTTTTAGCTTTTTGTACTTTTCTAAGGTTTACAAAGCAAAACGAGTAATCTGTTATTGTTTGATTATCCCTAGTTAGCTCAATAAAAGGAATTTATATTTCAAAACTTTCAACGAGAAATCTAGCTTTGATTTTTTTTTTTTTTGGGTTTTTATAGTTGTTTTGTTCTTTTTTCTTTATGAAAAAAAATATTACCTGCAGAAATGCGTTATTTTCTCGTCAAAATGAAACGATTCCCTTGAACGTAACAGACGATAGAAACGAAGAAAAAAATGTCTTTAGTTCGTAGACGGAAAGCAACCGATAAAGCTTCGAGCTCAGATTCACAAGTCCCCGATAAAGACTCTCCAAAAGAACAGGAATATGATACTGCCGATGTCGATGTACAGAAAAAAGCTCAAATTTCAAAATCCAAAGCCAAGTGGTCGTGCGTGGATTCCTGTTGCTGGTTCATCGGCTGCATATGCGTTACTTGGTGGCTTCTGTTGTTTCTCTACAATGCAATGCCAGCTTCTTTACCTCAGTACGTGACTGAGGCTATAACGGGTCCCTTGCCGGACCCGCCTGGCGTGAAGCTGAGAAAAGAGGGGCTAAGAGCGAAGCATCCTGTGGTGTTCGTTCCAGGGATTGTCACCGGGGGGCTCGAACTGTGGGAAGGCCATCAATGCGCTGATGGGCTCTTTAGAAAGCGGTTATGGGGTGGTACGTTTGGTGAGGTCTATAAAAGGTATCCTGTCGCCTGTAATTCTATAATGATCTCATTGTGTTATTCGGTTGTTGGTTGTGGGTTTTGATTGTTTTGCTGAATAGTCACTCTCCCAGTTGATCAGATCATCAGATTGTCGGGAACACTTTCTGATGTACGGCAAATGCGTCGTTGACTGTGAAGAGGGAAAAATGAATAGAAAGTGTTAAATGGTACTTTGTGTTCTTGATGGATTATAATATGAAAAATTGTATGGAGGGTATTGGTTATTGATATGATACCAAAAAAGAATTGACTGAGGGATAGGAGTTGCACATTGAAGAAACAGAGGACAGTAATTTTATATGTGACACAAGCAAGTATTCGCACCCCTGCTATAGCAAGTAGTTTTCATGTTTCTAACTTATCAAACTAACAATCATCTCATCATTACATACCAGTTGAAGTTAATTAGAAGACAACATTTGTTATTAGGAAAATCAGAGTCTAGTTCAAAGTCAGTGCACGTCATGGTTGTATTTGATTACTGAGCTAGATCTTCTTGAAGGATGACCTTGGCTTTCTAGAATATTGACACTTTTAAAATAGATTTAGGTCGCTTGGTGAAGCTCCAATAATTGAACCAAAAAGCTACTACTCCAAAACTTTAAAATTGTAGACACAGAGTGGATTCAAGTAGATGATTTATTACATTAACAACTTAACTAGACATTCCATTTGGGAATTTTGTAAGCTTACTTGCATTTCTTATACTGAAGGACCATTATTGATGACTTACCAAGAGAAAGGAGAACTATGAACGGAAAAGAGAGACTAAATGAATCCCATCAAAAAATTTTGCTTGGTGAAGCTCCAAGTTTTGCTTTGGTTCTATTATCATTTTTTTATTATTGTTTTGGATTAAAATTCCACATTCCTTTGTTGCTTTTTGTGTTTTAAGGCGTTGAACGTCTCTTGTCGGGCTTTCCTAATGTTTCAGGCCTCTGTGCTGGGTAGAGCACATGTCCCTTGACAACGAAACTGGATTAGATCCTCCAGGTGTAAGGGTGAGGCCTGTCTCTGGACTTGTCGCTGCTGATTACTTTGCTCCCGGCTATTTTGTGTGGGCGGTTCTGATTGCCAATTTGGCACGTATTGGATATGAGGAGAAGACTATGTATATGGCTGCTTATGACTGGAGACTCTCATTCCAGAATACAGAGGTACTTTTTATACATTCATTGATTATGCATGAATTTTTTTGATACTTTGTTCAAATTTTTGTGTATCATTGTCCTTTGGTGATATCTCTGTCAATAAATTAATAGGTACGAGACCAAACACTAAGCCGCATCAAGAGTACCGTAGAATTGATGGTGGCTACAAATGGTGGCAAAAAAGCAGTGATAATTCCACACTCCATGGGTGTTCTGTATTTTTTACATTTTATGAAGTGGGTTGAGGCACCAGCTCCAATGGGTGGAGGGGGTGGACCAAACTGGTGCTCCAAGCATATAAAGGCAGTAATGAACATTGGTGGACCATTTTTAGGTGTTCCAAAAGCTATAGCTGGGCTTTTCTCTGCTGAAGCTAAGGATATTGCAGTTGCCAGGTATTCAACTGGTCTCATCCTTTCTAGTGTAGGGTACGAGAATATGGATTTGTGATGGCTTGTTTTGGAGGTAAACATGTATTTCTGAACGTAAAAAGAAAATAGTAACTTTACTAGGGAGTAGAAAAGCAGAATATTAGTTAACTTATATTTGAATATTATCACCATAAATCATCACTAATATAAATATATACCTCAATCTCTTTTTATTGATGAATGTTCTAAAGTGTTCTTGGTGGGCACTAGCGCCTCTGTGTACAAATTTGCTACTGATTTTATGTACCTAAACTGCAAACATTTTTTAAAATTTGCTTTCTGCCTCCTATATTGTTTCCCTTCTTGATAGGTGGAATTATCAATAAAATATTCACTAAACATGCAGGGCAATAGCACCAGGTTTCTTAGATAATGATATATTTCGCGTTCAGACATTGCAGCATGTAATGAGGATGAGCCGAACATGGGATTCAACCATGTCCATGATACCAAGGGGTGGGGACACTATATGGGGTGGTCTTGACTGGTCACCAGAGGAGGGCTGTGTTTCTGGAAGAAAAAAGCATAGAAACAATGATCCTCAGACTGCAAATGGAGGAGAAAGTGAAAGCTTAGTTTCTCAAGTGAAGAAAGTAAATTATGGAAGGATTGTATCATTTGGGAAAGATGTGGCCGAGGCACCTTCGTCTGAGATTCAGAGGATTGACTTTAGGGTAAGACTTTACTTTTCACTACAACAAACCGACTAATGGTCGGTAAATTTGGTAAAAGATTTCCCTCTACCTTTTTGCTCAATGATGATAAGGAACATACTGAAGATTCCGAAGAAATCCATGCTCTACTCCCAGAGGTCAAGCTGTGCTCTACTCTCTAAGCCTAAGAAGCCAAGGGTAAAAGGGATGGATATGAAATTTAATTAATCATGTTTTGGTGGTTCAATAACTTGATGAATCTTGTTGTCAAGGGTTCTCATCTGTTTGAGTTGAATAATTGTTTGGCTTATGTGTGGTAAATTGAGTTATGCGAAAGGAGGGGTCTCAATTGAGGAATTGCTTAGTTTGTTCAGCTTTTATTTCAAACAAGATAAAAATGGGCAGCATACTGGATTCTTGTTTGAAAAGTCATATGACAAAACTTAAAGCGTGAAGTAGAAAGAGGCTACACATTGATGCTGTACCTACCATTTTGTCCCTTGTTTATTTTGCAAACTTTGGAGGAGTATACTTCTGAAGACCTGTCTATTTGAGCGCTTGTTAATTACTGAGTTTCTTTTGTATTAGAAAAACCGGATATTATGTGCATTATCTGTTCAATTTTCAGAGACATAGTCTTAAATTAGTTGAAAGAAATTCAAAATATGATTTTCGTCTGCTAAATTCTGGGATTTTTTCAGTGATGTACCTATTTCCCACTGGTTGTTGCTTTATGTACTAGAATATTTTATACAGCGAAGTTTCTTCCTTCAACAGCTTGATGAAAACCATTCACTTTTTTGGTGCTTATGCTGAGTTTTGTCATTAGTCTTATATTTCAAATTTTGGATAACAAAATGAATGTAGCATCTATAGGCTCAGCACGTCTTATAGATTTGTTATCAGTTCTTCTAGGATTCAAAACATATTGAATGCTTATTAGTATTTGTTCAAATCCTTTCATTGCAACAGTATTCCTTTCTCTGTCATCTGCAGGATGCTGTTAAGGGTAATAATCTTGCAAACACTAGCTGTCGTGACGTTTGGACAGAATACCATGACATTGGAGTGGGAGGAATCAAAGCTGTTGCAGAATATAAAGTTTACACTTCTGGATCACTTCTAGATCTGCTTTATTTTGTTGCTCCAAAAATGATGGCACGTGGTGGTGCTCATTTCTCTTATGGGATTGCTGATGATTTAGAGGATCCAAAGTACAAGCATTATAAATATTGGTCAAATCCTTTGGAAACAAAGTAAGAATCTTTTCTAAATTTTCTGATTAGTCTCATCTCTTCCAGTTTGATTTTATATTTTCATCTATTTTTGGATATGTTGGTAGAAGTACTTTTTTGTTTTTGTTGAAGAAAGCCCTTTGAGTAGGCATGCTTGTTAACTGGATAAGTAGGCACACATCTAAGCAAATATGATTTAAAACTCTCATATAATCTTAATTGATGGTTGTTTCATTAGATACATTGTGCCAAATGATACATCAGTAAAACCACCGGAACTTATTAGTTGCAAGATGAGGAAACTTGATACTCACCGAAGAAAATTAGCTTCTCTTCTTATGATGTTCTTCAAAGAAATCTGTGTTCATTTGGTATTAGTCCATTGATTCTGCAATTCTAATGAAGGATGTCTTATCCTGTATTATTAATAGTTTTGATGTGTGATATTTTCTAGTCTAAGTTGTGCACTCCTGATAAGGATATTCTATTTTGTTGGTTGGCTGGAAATGTCTTAATGATCACCTTTATGGGATTGATACTGATTAAGATATCAATTACTATTGCAGTTAACATGTAATTGATAAATACTTTGTAGTTTACTCAGTGCGTATGTTCTTACTTGTCACTTTTGGTTTTCCAGGTTACCAAATGCCCCAGAGATGGAAATATTTTCTCTCTATGGAGTTGGCATACCAACTGAGAGAGCTTATGTTTACAAGTTGTCTCCGTCTGCAGAGTGCTATATTCCTTTTCAGATAGATACTTCTGCTAATGCTGAAGATAGCTGTCTGCAGGATGGAGTCTATAACGTTGATGGGGATGAAACTGTACCTGTTCTAAGTGCAGGTTTCATGTGTGCTAGAGGTTGGCGTGGGAAGACCAGATTCAATCCTTCAGGAATTCGGACTTATGTTAGGGAATATGATCATTCTCCTCCGGCTAATCTACTTGAAGGTCGTGGCACTTTGAGTGGTGCTCATGTTGATATAATGGGAAACTTTGCATTGATTGAAGATATCATGAGAGTGGCAGCTGGGGCTACAGGAGAAGACTTGGGAGGAGATCAAGTTTACTCTAAAATCTTCCAATGGGCAGAGAAGATCAAATTAAAGCTTTAGTTTCTGACTGGTATCCTCTTCCCTTTATGCCACTCTCACTCAAAAATCCAGTGTGCCATTATGCACAGAACCTTTTTCATCCCCTTGAAACTACTAGTCAAGTCATTCTCAAATGGCTAGTTGTAACATTATCCCTCCAAAAGCTCTATTTCGTGGCCTTGAAACTATTAGTCAAGTCATTCTCACATGGGTACTTGGAACTTTATCCTCCCGTATGTTGATTGCAAGTTCGACAGTTTTGGAGAAATAGGAGCATGATATTTTATTTTATTGTACTAAAGTGTTAAGATACTTCCATTTTCCTTGAATATTTATTTCTCCACAGGTTCTGCCTATGCCAACATATGAACTTTCTATTTTCAGTGCTAATACTAAATTCTTCTGTCATCCCGTTGTTTAGGAAGAATAGACTATAATTCCATATCGTGTCTGTAAACAGATTTAGAAACTTCAGCCAATAACCATCGTTGGGGGTGAACAGCTTTCTTTCAGGTAGAATTCTTCCATGGGAAAATAAACAATTTGATTTATGATTTTTGTGTGATTCTCTGTAAGACAATGTGCCTGGTTGTCGTAGAATGAGTTCCTTGTGTAAACTTTGTATAAGCTTTTGTTGTTGCTACTCTAATTGATTCTTTCTGTTTTTAGAGATCGCTAATTCTTGAATCGTTAATACTCAACGACTTGTCATGCCTGATGTGGTTAATCTATTCCATTCTTTCTGGAAAATGGAAATGCCTTGATTTTCTCTTCGTTTGCAACCTTTAACCTGCCGCTGCATGTGTATATACAATGAAAAGCTATTGTTGAGCTTCCACTAGCTGGTAGTTTCAGTCCTCCAAATTTCGAGGAGTAAAGTTCTTTACAAATTTTGCATATTTCTTTCTATGTTGTGACTTGGCTTTATATGCATAATGTTTTTATTATTTTTACAAAGTGATATGTAGAATTCCAAATGTTTCTAATATATATATAAATATGCACCATGGAAAAAGATAATAAAAATACTAATTATTTAAACAAATGATGATTTGTGATAGAGGATTTGAACTTAATTTTAGAATTCCACCAAAATAACTTCATACTAGCATGTAATTAAATTATATTATGTCGTTTCATTATTTAAAAATTTAGTGTAATTGATATGGAGTATAGTCTTTATACATACATACATATACATATATATAATGGTTTACCATACTATTTTGTTTAGAACCCATTATTTTTGTTATATCAATTATTAGTTATATATGAATTCATAAATTTACCATATTAATTGAAATAAATTTACGTTATACTTAAGTTCAGTTTTTATTTAATTATTAATTTATATGTTACTCTTCCTGTTCGTAAATAGAATATAGTTTATTAAAATTTACTTTGGAATATATATATATATATATTTAAAAAAAAAATGTTTTCCAAGTCTGTAACTGTGAAAGGTTCTAAATTACCTGTACGGGGACAACATTGAGCGCACAAAGTATTCAATATAAATTTATATATGAATTAATTTTTTTAATTTAGCTTATTATTTTGTTGTTAAATAAGTGAATTAAAAGAAAAAAAAATCATAATTTGGCTATTATTTTATAAATTAAAACACCAAAATCAAATTGAATTTATTTATATTTAAATTTATAAAAATACTAAAACACAAAGAAATATTTTTATAAAGTTTATTTAATTTTAACATAAAAATTAATTAAAAAATTAAAGCTAAACTATCATTTGTCAGTTAATAATTATTATCGTACATCCGGTTCCAGAGAAACATCCAACCATTCCCTTCATAAAGATCTCTCCCCCTTTCGTTCCCAAAATTTTCCCCTCTTCAACACCGAAAAGAAGAGCGGTCTCATAATCTCTCTCGCCATCTCACTTTCCCTCTCTCTTCGCCGTCCCGCCTCGTGATTCGCGTTCTGATCTCCTCCTCCCTCCTTATTCTTCGAACCCTAATTAAACCCTCACTCCCTAACCCTAACTCACTTAGTCAGGAATCCACATTATCCGGCCCCTTCTTCTCTCCCCCTCCCTTACTTTCCCGGAGAACAGGTGTCGAGTTTATCAATTAATTAAAGCTTTTTGAGGTAAGGATCATATCCTCAAATTCGTTGTTTCGAGTATTAATTTAATTTATTGTTCGCTTACTTGTTAAGAGAATGAAGGAGGTTTCAACCAAACTCTATAAGCTTCCTGTCCTAGGGTTTTTTCGCTGGAGCCTTAATTTCCCAGTATCATTTATTTGCAATGGAGTGATCACTTGAAATATATATATATATATATGTGTGTGTGTGTGTGTGTGTGTTATATATTGTTTTGAAAACTGTCTTCTATATCCACTGCTTGTTGTCCTTAAACTGTTAATGATTCTGTTGCTTTGGATTTCAAATTTCGGTTACCTGTTTTCTCATTTTCATTGTCCTTTTGTTTCTTCCTCTCTGTCTTGATATGCAGTAAATGCTGAACAGAATTATGTTTGTCTGCATGCATATCCTTTTTGTGCGTTATTCTATGGATCACGTATCTTTTTGTTGGTTGTTGTGTCACATTCAGTGAGTTCTCCTGGTATTTTTTCTATCAATTCATGATCGCTTTTAACGTTTGTTAATGGAAAACTGTTGGGATTCTTTTTGGTGTGTATGTGCAACATGATACCTCATGCATAAAGCAATTTGCTTATTATTTTCTATATTTGTTTTTCTTTACTAGGAAGCACTATTTATGTTTCTTCTGACGTAGGTTATTCTTTTATAGAAAAAGACACCACTCTTTTTCTGTTGGAACTTTTGGTTGAGGACAAGGAAACACGGTTGCTTTGTACTTGAACTGTCATTGACTCGTTTCTCAAGCTGCTGAGTAATCTTAGCTGGTGATTATCAGTATTTTTACTTCTAGAAGTTTGAATTTGGGCATGCATTTGGAACTATTGACCATATGCTTTCTGGCCAGAAGAAATCATGAGTGGTGAAATTATGCATTTATGTGAAATAGGTTTTTCTCTGTATCATTGTGCATATGGAAAAAAGTGAGACTCCTGTTTTTGGAAATCCTTTGTTGTGTTTCTACTTCTCTAATTTTGCCGTGCTGTTGTTTTTTTTCCTCTACTCTGGTTAAATTGTTAAAGGTTTTTTATTTTCCGTCCTTTGTGTTATCTGACTCTGCTCTTTGAATGCTCATCATTTGTGGATCATGTGAGCATTCTAGCTCTTATTCGCCATGGTGGTTTGCCTGCTAAAACATCTTTTACCCATAGCTGCCAATCTATCTCCCATAAATAAGTCTGTTCCTGCTGAATGGGTATATTTTCTTGTTATTTGAGAACTCACATCTTCATTTTCTTGTTATTTGAAAACTCACATCTTCATGTTTTGATCGTTTCTTAGCATCATGTCCTTTTAAATCCAATCTCACGATTTTCTAGACGATATTTATTTCTTTGACAATGGGATTAGAGGGGTATTGACCATAATCAAGTCGAGGAGGTTCCATGTTGTCAGTAATTTGTGCACTAGGCAAAATTTGTTTGTTATAACTCTGGACTCCTGTCCTTGTCAGTAGTGAGATGGAACAGAAATCCTGTTTATTACTGGGTTCAAATTATGCTGTCAATGCCTCCTCTAAATTATTTTATACATTTATGTAGGTTGGATTTCAACTGAACTGCAGGTGTCTGCTTTATTTCTGATTACTTGGTGTATTCATGTTGCTGCTTCTTTCTTTTCCTCTTGCAGTTTGGACAGGTTCTGTTAAGAATGAGTCTGCAACCAGCTGTGCAACCTAAACCTTCTGCTAATGGATTTGGCCGCCGAAGGGTTGAAAGAGATCCAGGTACAAGGTCAGAGAACAAATTGCAGTCTGGAAAGTCAAACCACGGGAGAGTGGCCAATACTGGTGAACTTCAGTGGCCTTAAATGTTTTATACATCACATTATGTTCTGCTTTTGATGATGGTTGGTGTAGGTGCTCTGGCTGGTGGCAAAATTGGGGGTTTTGAGAATCCTTCCCGCGACCGGCTAGTATATATAACAACATGCCTAATTGGCCATCATGTAGAGGTCCAGGTGAAAAATGGATCAGTTTACTCTGGAATATTTCATGCAACAAATGCTGAAAAAGATATGGGTATGTTCTTTGTATTTAGTTTTTTATTATTATGATGACCAATTTGAATTTTTTTCTTCAGCACCGTATTGGAAGACATACCAAAATTTGTTCTTTACAATAATAACTTGCTCTGCCTCTCCCAGGAGTCATATTGAAAATGGCTTGCTTGAGAAAGGATGGTACTTTGCGAGGACAGAAGGCCCCATTGGAGTTTGTTAGCAAGGCACCGTCAAAGACTTTGATTATACCTGCCAAAGAACTTGTGCAAGTTATAGCAAAGGTGCTGCGGCATTTCTTCTTTTTTCTATTACTTTTTGTAGAATCTGGTTTGTATAGGTGAATTAACTTCAGGTGGTGATGTGTGGTCTCTTTTTGATTACATAATTTATTTCAGCTTTTAGTTACGTGATCATTGTTGATTTTAATTGGGTTAGTTAACTATGGTGCCAGGACGTGGCTGTTACAAGAGATGGGTTGTCAAATGAGCTGCAATGCGGTAAACAGCAGGAACTTATGATCGATACATTCATATCCCAATCTCGGCATGTTGAGCTTGAGAGAGAGCTAGAGCCTTGGGTACCCGATGAAAGTGATCCAGATTGTCCAGAGTTAGAAAATATATTTGATGGGCCCTGGAATAGGTTGTTATATTAATTGTTGCCTCCCTCATAATTTTGTGGCAGTTGGTACACTGTTCTAATCGCTTGCATTGTTTGGCTAGATGACATCTAAAATGTGTTCTTGTTCAATGATCAACCTTAGTTTTGAACGGGATATCTGCTTCCTTAAATTGTATCATCTTTCAATATTGTTCAATATTTGTAATTTATTGGGAAATAGACTACAATAGGGACTTGAAAGTTAGCACTACAAATAGTATGAATGTCTGAAAAAATTTGATGCAGTCTTCCATCTCCAACTAGGTTGGTCACTGTTGAATTGCTTGCCTTGACTTTACTAATCAATAATTCACATGCAAATACAAACATATGTTCTAGAACTGGGGAAGGACTTGAAAGTTATACTAGAGTAAGCCTAGAGGGGTGGTGCAAATATGTATCAACTATGTTAATAGGATTAGAAGAAATTCAGACACTCTCTGGTTTGAGCATGGAGTGGTGCAAATATGTATCAACTATGTTAATAGGATTAGAAGAAATTCGGATACTCTCTGGTTTGAGCATGTGAATGCATCACGGCCAAAATAACTTTCCTGGCACATATCATGATAGATGGGCAGGCTCAAGGAGGAGGATTTTTTTTTCTTCATATGTTTTGAGGCGTTGCTGCATGTCTTTCCCTGGATGAGTGAAATTGTGAACAAATCAACTCCAGAAATCATTATGTTCTTTTTTACTTGTGTTTTTACAAATAGTCTTCTCTATGGTGTTTTCTCCAATTCAGCCTTTGACATAATTTGCTTTCAGAGGCTGGGATCAGTTTGAGGCAAATGAAATGCTCTTTGGAGTCAAGACCACTTTTAACGAGGAATTATATACAACAAAACTTGAAAGAGGTCCCCAGATGAGAGAGTTGGAAAAGGAAGCTATGAGAATTGCGAGAGAGATTGAGGGTGAGGAAACACATGATCTTCATTTAGCAGAGGTGAGGTTTTGCTTGTTATTTTATGCCCCTTGAAACTCACATGATTATTTTCTATATCTTTCTTAATTTCTATTTACATGATTAACAGGAAAGGGGCTTCCAGCTTCATGAGAAATTTGACATTGATGAGGAGACCAGATTCTCAGCAGTAGTCAGGGGTGGGGTAGATGATAGTGGGTATGAAGAAGAAGAGGACATAGTGTTGAATTCACGAAATAGTGAAACCTTTGGGGATTCCTCTGTTTCTTTCAGTAAGAAATCAACTGATTTGACCATCAGTAAAGGAAATGATGGAGCTCAAATGTCAACAAGCTCTTTCCTAGCGGTAGTTCTTAGTTAATTTCCTAGAAAATTTAAAATTTTTTCCTAAGTTGTTCATAACATCTATTTATTTTCACTAAAGACATGATTACTTCTATATGAGCCTATTGTTACAGTTAATTTCTGTAGTTAGATATATTTAGTTGGTTAATAATTTTGTTGAAAAAGCACTAAGTATCATTTAAATAATTACATAGGTAGATTTTGTGTCTCTTAAGTTGCATGTCCATCTTGCAGGTTGTGGTATGATTAATGTTATCCCATGATAACAATTTATTGCTATCATGCATGGAACAAAAAGTTAAAACACATTTAAAACTTTAGAAAGATTTAAAGTTGGTGATGATCTTAGAGAATCACGTTTTCAGGGAATCCAAAATACATTGTTATAACAGATATCTATTAGTCTGTATCAGCTCTTACCATGTAAACTGAATTTGGGTGCACTGGAGTTAATCTCCATTTGGAAAAACTTTCATGATATAGAAGCAAAACAAGTAGTATACAAGTTGTTTTTTATGTTCTTGTCTTCTTTAACTTATATAAAAGTGTGCTTCTTCTAGAGCGTGCAGATTATATTATTTGGTTGTCCAGTTGAATTCTTCATGCCTCTGTTAGTGATGATTTCAATGAAATTTTTCAGGGAGTGTTGAGATGTTGAAATTGGTGGTATTTGGATTCTCTTTATTTTTATTCCCTATTATTGTTTTTTGTATTTGCAAATTAATGGGATGGAAGGGATTGTGTTGGCGTTAGGAGTTTGACTCCATTTAGATATGGTACTAATTGCTGCATGCTTACGTTATTTTGGTAATAAAGTCGCCATCTTGTGTAATCCTTTGTGGCTCTAGTAGTGAAGTTCAGACTTCATGGCTCTAGGAGTGAACTTTAGTTACCTTTGAATTTTTCTGTCAGTCTTCCTCGCCATGTTTATTCATTTACTGGCGGCTGGAGGGGAGGGCTCGTATGTTTCAGCTTGGGTTGTGTGGGTTGACTACTAACCAACTTCTAGGACTTCAGTTCATAATGGAGTTAGTACTTCTTACTTGGGTTGTTATTTAACTAAATTGAGTGAATGCAATGTAAAAGCAATGTTTTTTTTTTTTCGGAAAACAAGTTTTCTTTTAAAGGATAAGATGTGTCAGGAATACGACTTGGATAATAATTATTATCTTTGGTGCATGTTCCTGCCAGGGGAGCATGCATAGATGTGGTATATTTATAGTTTCCAGACTTCTTCTGATTGTGTCATGCATAGATGTGATAAAATTGCAAGGTGTCCAATAATCACATATCTATATGAGTTTGACCGGAGTGGTCGCTTACAAGGGTATACATGTAAACACAGTTGATAATTCGTCATATTAATGGACTTGTTAAATCTTGTTTCAGTTAGCATGTTACTTCTGTATGCCATCAGATTTTGGTTGAGTTTCTGCACTCTGAAGAAGTGGAAGTTGCATGCATCCTCCTCACTAAGTTTGCTTTGCCTGGAAGAAGCTATTCATGAAGTCTTAATGCATGCTTTCAAGAAATCTAAATGTGCATTCACTTGTGAGCTTGTGCTTCTTTATGTTCTTAATATATCCTACATGCCTCTTCAGGATGAAGCACAGGCTTCCCAGTTGAGTGCTGTCGTGGATTTAAGTCGATCCAGCTCTCATGATCATGCCAGACAGCTGGCATCTGAACTTCCATCCAGAATTTCCTCTGCTTCTGACAATGAAAGCAGGTTAATCTTATAGGTTTATCTTAATGTTCTTTGGCAGTAGTAAATAGAATGGTGATTCATGATAATAGTTCTGAAGTTGCTTTTTAGATGACTAAATGAATAAAAAAGGTTTCTTTTCTGTCTAGGATCCCGGAGACTCTGCTGAGTGAGCATGGAGGAGATGGTGATGCTAAGGAGTCTGTAGAAAAACAAAAGGTAGGTTAAAGTCATTGTATGTTTCTGTTGAGTCTTCGTTGCTTCCTGTGTCCAGTTTTTGTCTCATTTCTTCTGATGGATTTCTTTTCATTCCCTTCACTCCTGTTTCGTTTCTATGCAGCCTACTGAGGCATCAATGTCAAACACCGATGGTAAGTGAAAATTTCTTCTCTTTTTATTTTTACTCCGTTTAATCTTCGAGTTCAATGTTTATTTCAAACAAAAAAAAAATTCTGAGTTCAATGTTTCATTTTACAATCTAGTTGATTGTAGGACGTGATTGGGTGCAGATAGAAAACCACACATCTTTTTTGTTTTACATATCCTTTTTCGTTGGGTTTTTTCACACGGAAAATTAGGGTCATGTTCCAATGCACATTAACATTAGTACTATGCATTTTTCATTTTTAGTTTACTTTTATCCATACTGTCAACCCAGTGGAGGCGGAGTTAGAACATTCTAGTGGTGGGATAAATAAAATACAAATAAAAATACTTACTGATGAGATTAAAATTACCAAACTATGGGTCAAAAGTAACCATTTATTTTGACTAATATAGTCATTATTATTAAAATTATAAGCTCAAACTCAAGTCTGCTTGCTTGTGCTCACTTGGATAAAGGATGAGCCACCTTTGTACCTTACCATCTGTTTAATGAGATTTGCAAGTATTATTTTGTTAGCTGATTATGGGGCAATGTTGAATGTAGATTCTATTTTGTCATTGAATGGGAAGATAGATGACTCTGAAAAAGGAGGACAATCTGGTAATGTCACAACTTGTGATTCATCCCGAGCTTCATCAAAGGGCAAAGAAATGCCTATTTCTTCTAGTGAGTTGTTGGAGGGTCCAGTAGCTGGCAAAGCACCTGGAGAAACACAAACTGTCAGTTCTCGGGGTCGGCCTGGGAGTTCTGCTTCGTCTAGTTCAGATTGTGTAGGTGCTGCCTCAGCTCCTAGTGCTCCTGGTTTATCACCAAGTTCATCAATGGGCTCATTATCATCTGAAAAATCAACACTCAATCCCAATGCCAAGGTATGCTCAATTTTAATTTTTTAAATTCTCAACTTTATTGGTTACAAGGTAAGAAAAAAACGTGTAGCACATTTTTGCTTCTGACCAAAGAGAAACTTCAAATTTTTATCTTGGCTTCTTAGTTGATCTTTTCACACGTTGCTGATGCGTTATCACATATTGTCAGGAATTCAAACTTAATCCTAATGCAAAGAGTTTCACACCATCTCATTCACCTGTTCGGCCTCCATCCCCAGTGTCAGATGGTTCCTTCTACTATCCTGCTAACGTGTCAGCAATACCACATATGCATGGCATGCCCGTTGGCTATGGTGTAAGTAATCTTAGTTTTAAATTGTTTGTTTCTATACCACTTCTTTCTTCTTTGGAGTTTCAGTAGGTTCCTTACAGTCTCCGATAGGTCTTCTTTTGGATGTCTGTAAAATTCCGTCTAATTCAATTCCAGAGACAAATTAATTTTACCATGGTATCGCATCGTTTCTTTTGTTTTGCGGTAGAATTTGGGGTGGTTTTATTTTTTTTTGGCATTGTTGTGATGCTGGGGAGTTATGTTCCTATGAAGTTCTTATGAACTGATACCTTTGGATTAAGTTTATAGGGGATTCTCCTTCTACTGAGTAATAATGGCAGCTTTTTCATTTTCTATTGAGGTGGTGAGTAATAATGGCAGCTTTTTCATGTAGCAGTTTTTCCTTATTTTGGGATCATATAACCTGATAATTGTAGGTTCCTTATTCTATCATTTTTTTTAGAGTGATCCATTTCTTCCTTGCTGGCGAACTAAAACATTATCAAACTGAAGTGTTATGTGAGAACAAGATGGCAGATGGCGTTAGATAATAGGCATCCAACTATATAAGTGTTATTCATTAACTAAAATGTCATATGAGAAAAAAGATGGCAAATAAATATTTCTGAGATTTTAATTCTTCATAACATGCTTTATGGCAGGTATTCTATTATCTACTTACGGGTGTGATAATCCCTATTTTTGTTGTCTATATTTTTTCTTTTTTCTGCAGTTTGTCTCAGCTTTCTTCTACTACTATCACTAACTTTTGTTTGTGTGTGTGTGTTTTTTTTCCTGCAGATAGGACCCTCTTTTACTGGACACCAACCTGTTATATTTAATCCAGCAGTGGCACCTATACAATCACCACAAGCATATTTTCATCCAAATGTTCCTCAGGTGTGAATGGCACTGTCCATATTTGAGCTGGCATGTAAGTTTAGTTTTTATATAACATCTTCATATCGGATATTAATCAATTGTATTATTGGTTAACAGTATGGACAACAGATGCTGCTTGGCCAGCCTAGGCAATTTGTGTACATGCCAAGCTACCAACCTGTAAGCAATGCTATGAATTAAGAACTGAATCATCTGAAAATATTCCTCTTATATAGAGATTACTTTCCTCTTTGGTAGTGCAACATGAAAGTATCGGGTTAATTTTATGAGTACTTTATATTGACAGGAAATGCCATATAAAGGACGAGATTATTAGCCAATTATTATTGGCTAACAGCATTCTTGGCAGCTCGACCCTGCTCACAAAGAATAAGCTTCTGAAAGGCTGCTTGGACACAATTTTCTGTGAAGAAAAAAGCCCACAGGAGGTGAAGGTTATCTTTTATACTTCGACCCTAGCGGATTCCACGAAGGATTATTGCCAGTCTGGGATATAATTATACACCAGCTTGATGTTTAATTTCAATTTCTTAGCCTTATTGCCTCATACTTCCTTACTGCTTGTTTTATTCTGATGAAGTAGATTGGAATTCTTTTGAGGGTGAAATGAT
This sequence comes from Carica papaya, assembly GCF_054855325.1. Taxonomy (NCBI): domain Eukaryota; kingdom Viridiplantae; phylum Streptophyta; class Magnoliopsida; order Brassicales; family Caricaceae; genus Carica; species Carica papaya. The sequence goes on along the minus strand of NC_142312.1, from coordinate 23,690,329 downwards.
CTATAATTTTTTTTGTCTTTTAAAAATATTTGCTAGTCTTGATTATATTTTCATTTTTCCTAACATTTTCCGTTTTGCTGATGGTACACTTCCGACTTGCCTTCCTTTGTTGTCGGTAATGGAGATAAAACCAAAACAATGTGATTCGCTCTTTAATTCAATTCTCTTCGTTTTAGGTGTGTGGTACAAAATTGTTGCATGTTGTAATACAATGAGATCTGAGTTACTTGGGATGCCTTATAATAGATAAGGGAGGGGCGAAACATATTGGGAAGACTAGGAAATGACATTTGTTGTTTACTAAAGTTCTTGATTTTCTTATTATGAAAATCCTGTACCTAATACATCCAGTGGAAGGGAAGTGTTTTCAATCATTACTATTTGACTCAACCTGATGTAAAGAACTTGAGGTTGCTCGAATTGTTTGTTGAAAGTCAAAGGGAAATTATTGAAGGTATTTTTGACATTGGATTATTGACATATAATGCTTCTGAATGGAATTTTTTTGGAAAAAAATGTTTGGTAGTTGGTTGCAGTCCAAGTTTTTCGGTTGTTAAAGTTGACCATTTGCACTAAATCACGAGTAATGACCGACCCAACAACCGTAACAATTTTGGCATCATACCTATATTTATATATCCTTTTTCCAAGTTTGAAATTAAAATCTTCTTTAATCTCGCTTGATAGTTTTGTACTTTGTGACAAAAGAAATAGATAATAATTTCAGTTTGTCATAGATATTGATATGCGGACGAACATGAGAACAAGTAAAGGTTTTTGACCTCCTTTACTCAGCGATGTTTACGGTCAAAAATAAAGTAAAAACAATTAGTGTTTTCTTGAAGAAATATTTGATTGTTAGTACGCAACATGTAGGAGAAATTGGAAGGCACGTGTGTGTGTGTGTGTGTGTGTGTAAGAATTTTTTAGTTTGTATTACCGGTACAACAAGGATACGTACATTATTATATTTTCATTAGTAATTTGATTGACCAACAAAATTAATCAAGTGTGACCTATATATCAAACTAATGATTGTGTAATAGTGAATTAACATATACCCATAATTTAAGATAAATTATTGTCTGGATATGACATACATACATATATATATATATATATATATATGGTATCTGTGAAGATTTTATTTGTTAATTAGTTAGTATTAACCCAATCAGGAATTAATAATTTATGTTGTTGTACAGTTGTGTATTCTGTTCTCCAGTTATGTCCCAACAAGGGAATGTTGTCCAGCAATATACAATGAATATGTATGTGTATGAACTTTAGTTTGGATTACAAGTTCTAGGAGAATGATGCTTGGTAATTGGTATATCATTAAGTTTGTTTAAAAGTATATATATATATATATATTTATAAAACCCAATTCTGCAATGTTTTTAAGAGAGACAATAATTAGCAGTGTAGGTTATGTAATTTGAAGGAAAAAAAGAGATGATTTGGTTTATAATTATTTCTATTTTAATGTCAATATTGGGTTAGAAACCCAAATAACAACAATCTCACAGTTTTATGAAAATTAAAAGTTTAAGATTTTATTTAAAAAAAAAAAATAAGTCAGAATTATATTATTAAAGAAGATAGAAAAATGAAACTTTATTAGTAATCTGGAGGAAGGAACCAAAAAGAAGCAACAGGCAGATGAAATTTGTTTCCCAAAAAGGGGAATTGGAAGACGTCTGTCACCCAGCGAGGTTCCAAACCCAATTTACAACACAACAAAACATGATTTTAAAAGTTTGGATAAGATTCCATCTCCGCATCGAATTAAATTATAACAAGTCACAGGGATTTAGCGAGCAGTTTCAGTAAAAATAAAAAATAAAGCGACGTGGAGGGGGGGAGGGCGGCTGAGGTTATTAAAGACGGTGAGAGCATATGAAAATGACGTCTGAATTTTCTGCCTCTATAATTTATTATTCATTACACGACAAAATACTCTAAATTCCAACCCCAACAAAAAAAACAAGAAGAAAAAATTAACATTAAATAACAACAAAAAAGAAATGATTAATCTAATATATAATATCTAATAATTTGCTAAAGTTGAAAAGTGAACAGGGCTTTGCTGATGGTAATGGTCATGATAATGGTGGTGAGGTGAGAGAGAGAGGGAGAGAGAGAGAGTCTTTCCACCAAAGCCAATACCCAGAGGAACAGGAGAGAGAAGAGTCTTTGGGGTTTGCTTTGAGGAAGAAAACATGCACGAATCCAAGCTTGCAACAATACCCATTACCTATTTCTCTTCACTTACTACCAAAATCACAAAGGTCTTCGTCTCTCTCTGTTTTCTCTCTTCTTCAAATGTTATCATGGTTTCCCTTTTTCTGCGTTTTGTTCTTTTCTTTTTCTTTTCTGATTTTGTTTTATTTTAACTCCGTTGTGTTGATGGGGAATTTTCTTAGTTATGATGAATATTTGGTTTCCGAGGATTCGCAGCTTCTAAGGTTGATGTCGGTGTTGAAATGACGGTAGGTTTGAGGTTTTTGGACTAAAATTTCTCTCCTCATGGGTTTATCCTTCTTTTTGGGTGTTCTTGTTTTTGTGATTTTACTTCTGGGACTTTGCATGTTTCAGAAACGGCTTCTAATTTCAACATGGTTCTTTACTGATTCAGGCCTGGAGTTCCTCCGCAAAGTAGTCTGTTTAACATTTCCTATTTTTGAGTTTTTGAAATCGTTCTTTTCTACTCAAATGTCTTATTTTCATACCAATGCTTTTATGCTTTTCTTCACTTTGAAGTTGACTAGATAGTTTTCCATTCAATATTTGGTTATGGAGTTAGACGCCTGCTGATCTTTCTTCTTCTGTTATTGAGTTTTGCATGATGCGTCTTGGTTGTTCAACTGATTTGTTCTTATATTTTGATTCATTGCTTAGCATGGTTTACTTGTTTTGCAATTTATCTGGAATGTGTTCAACTTCTTGTAATTTATTTTCTCCAAGTCACAAACACGCAGTATAATGTCTGTAGTGTTTGGCATTATTATTCCTTTACAATGGATGGTATAAATGGCTTTCAGATTTGCCTTGCAAAATGGAAATCAAAATAATAGCATTGAAGAGGTTTGGTCTTAAATGTCCATATACTTGTTATATCTGCTGCTATAATCTTTTAATTCTGATGAGATACGTGAAGTCCTTAGTTTACCAGTAAGGTAAACATTTTCTTGACCTTACTGATAAACTAGCTTTTAGCAGGGTGAACCTGTTCACTTTTGATGATTATCCTGTTCAAGTAAGGTCGTATTCACTTTTGATAATTATCAACGCCCGTATCTCTTCAGCTACAGTCTTTTGTTCTTTTTTGAATTAATTAGTTAAGATCTCTTTCTGGGAGACATTACAACTTTTCTTCTTTTTTTTGGTTATTATGGATTGCAATAAATAACAGAATGTCATTTGATGGTTGCTCGGATCATGGGTTGTTGATGAGCAGGCAAGCTAAGTAAGCTTTTCAGCATTTGCACTTGAGAAGAATTAAAGAACTCGTTATCATAGTCTGTGATACTTTGGAATAGTAGCTTGAGGCAGCATTGGAAGAGAATGCAACCTTTGCATAAGAAAGAATCTGGTTTAAGTTCTTCCCAATCAGCATCACCATATGTTGTTGCATGCCCATCATGGGGGCATTCTACTGATTCCAATGTCCAATCATCATCTATGACTGAAAATTTAAGCCTGAAGATGGGGGCTTTGCCACAACATTTTCATAGCACAAAACAACTGAATTTCCAGTTTCAGGACCAGGATTCATCTTCAACTCAGTCTACTGGTCAATCATATCCTGAAGTTGCTAGTATGGGTGACAGCAACCCTTATGGACAGAACACTGGTTCAACAGTCTCAGGTCTTTTCATCAACTCTAATTTTCCGTATTTTGTTTGGTCCTTCATGGGTACCATGTGGATTTTAGGTTGCAGGAGAACTTACCAATTCCTTTTCCCCTATGTTTCTTCTTTTTTCCCCCAAAATTTTCTTCTTACTTAGTTACTGAAGTTTTCACTAGAGCAATGGTGAACTTTTATCTCCTCTAACCTTGTTTTTTGTGCATTTCAATTGTGTTGAAAAGAATAGGAGTAAGAAGCTATTGCCTTGCCTTTCATGTGATTTTTTATTTCTCCGGTAGATTTAAACACGGTTTGAATTGAGTTCTTTTTACAAAATATTTTCACTGTTTTTCTTTAATTTAGGGGTCTAATACTCATCTTTTTAGGTCATGAATGTGTCTGATAAAGTTCTCTTGTGCGCATTCAGGATATGATGAAATGCACAGGAAGTCTGCTGGAGGTCACTCTAAATTAGCCTCATCAATGGGATCTCAGGATTTTGTTTTTCCTCTCTCCCAAGTTAGTTGGTCAATTATTAAGTTAATAATAGTACTGTTTGCCAGCCTTTGGGCTGAATCAAAACCTTATATATTCTCGGTTTTTGCAGCAGACTCGCTTCCCTCTCCACTATGCTGAACCTTGTTTTGGTGGTTTACTGACTCCTGCTTATGTACCCCAGGTATGGTTAATTTATCTAGAATTCAATACTATTCACTTTGTTTTCTTTTGGGTTGATGGCTTCTGTTGTAGTATTTAATGAGAAAAAGAAATAAGGTAATTTGGTGAGTTTCTTCTTAAACCCTTGTTTGAGTCCGGATGTAGTTCTTGGAAGCTTGTAATAAATAATCATGCACTTCTGTTCTTTTGGAGCATGACAGTACATGAAAAACCATCCTGCTAGTTTTTTTCGTAGAAGCATTTTCATGTGGTTCGATGTTTACTGAAAAGTTTTAATTGATTGGTCTTGTTTGTCCAGCAAAACACCATTCAACAGAGCATTTATAAATGAAATATGAAGCTATTAGGTTGACTATAATATATCTATTATGCACTTTGTCTCTATTAAAAATAAGAAATATTAAGCACTTTTAAGTGCTTAGGCTTCACTTTTTCCCTCCTACTAGAGTATCTCATTTATGTGCTTTTCTCATTGGTCAGGGGAAAGTCTATGTAAAACTTTATTTTTAAAAAAAGGTCTATGTAAAACTGCACTAGTTCTTTTCTTTTTGTTTTTAAGGTGTATTTATTTATGTCTATATAGAGTCTAGGATTTCACTATTTTCACCAAGTGGCGACTTCCTTGACATCATTTATGTTGTTCTTTAAAAGAATTTTTGGAAAAAAATTTGCAATAGGTTCTTTAAAGTTCATAAAGGGGGCGTGTGTAGTATTAAGCCTTTTAATAATCTATTTTACAATATATTTTACTTTGCATCTTTCCTTTATTTATTCTTCATTTCTTATGTTATCTTAGTGATTCTGTGGTAGGAATTCACTCATGTTTTTACGCTTGGGAGGCCACTATCTATGTGGAATGCCATGCGTTTACTTTCAAGATATAGAGGCAAAATTTATTAAAACTAGGCATAGTTGTTTCTATTAGCTGTTTATAACTAGAGAGGAAACACGAGAGGTTCCCGGATATCTTATTTAATTTTGATTTATGCTTTCAACACTGTGTGTTCTATAAGCAGTTCATTCTCGATATTCCTTTTCTTTTCATTTCATTTAAATGATTACCTGAAGATTAATGTAAACCATGTTAGTCTTTCTTTTTTTCTTGATGAGATGTGTATTCTCTGTTACCCATTCATGATGTCTTCAATGCTGAAATGTCAACGGATTCATCACCCACAGGTGATGGGGATAGTTCCTGCTCGAGTGCCTCTACCTCTGGATATGAAAGAGGATGGACCAATTTATGTCAATGCAAAGCAATACCACGCAATTCTTAGGAGGAGGAAGCATCGGGCCAAGCTTGAGGCTCAGAACAAACTCATCAAAGCCCGGAAGGTCTGTGGCTCCTAGGTTTTCCAATTCTTGTTGAATCTTTAATTACAGCATATTTTTGCTAAGAAACTGATCAAAGTGATTTTCCCATGTTATGTGTTTGTAGCCTTACCTTCACGAGTCTCGACATCTTCATGCCTTGAAGAGAGCAAGGGGAACTGGTGGACGCTTTCTTAATACAAAGAAGCTCCAAGACTCCAAATCTACTCCCGCAGACCGTGTTCTGGATGGCTCAGGCTCTCGTCAACTACATGTGGATGGGAATATGTCGGAATCTGAAGTTCATCATCCTGAAAATTGCAGAGGCGGTGTTTATGCTGCTGCCTGCTCCGACATCACTAGTGCTTCTACAAGTGACAACTTATACCCACAACAAGAATTCAGGTTCTCGGGCTATCCATCTCGCGGTGGTGGAACAATTTACAGTCAATCAGGCGGCCTGCATCATCTTTCTGTCCTCCTGTGAGAGGTGAGACAAGCAGTGGTCATCATGGCAGTCTGTATTTTGGTTCAGTTGCAGAATGCAGCTGCCATTGTTCCATTGGGAAGTCATCCTTGGCTCTGTTAATTTGCTTGTTAGTTTCACTTTTTTTTTATTGGGTTTTTTGAAAAATCAGGAACAGATCTTTCACTCTGGTTGTCCGCATCATTTTGGATGGTGTTCGGAGTGATATTACGTCATGTGATTCATGGTTAAACATGGCAAGATTTGCGTATGTTTGGTGCTTATCATTAGTGTTCTCATCATGCGATTGCCTGGTGACTTTTGCGTTTTGACACTCACCATAATAGTCCAGAGTGATATTTTTACAACTTGTTAATCAGTCGGTTGCTAATGAGTGTAGCTTGGAAACACAACTTTGCATTTTCAAAGTTTAGTGCAAGACAATACCAATGATTAATTTTAAGAATCACACAGATTATTTTTCGTGTAATATTTGTGGAAAAACTTTAGTGTAAAAAGATTTTTGGAAATAATAATAATAATAATAATAATAATTCTATTATTATCAAATTTGACCCATTTAATCATTTATTGGGTCTGATTTTAATGATCTCATACATGATATTTTTGATGTATTAATTCTTGCTAAATTTAATACATTTTTTGATTTACGACAAAATTAATAAAATATTAGACGTAATATATGTTATTAATGTAGATTTGATCATAGTACACAAATGGCAAAACGTTCATTCACAAAGCATACATCCCATCGCAAATCAGACGGCAGAGAATCTTCTGTTACCGACTGATTCCACACATGACATCCACGGGATAATTAGTCTCCTGTCAAATCATCAAATGACATGTCATCCACTCATGCTTCCACGTGGATGGTATTCGTAGAACCGTCCACATAAAATCTTTACCCACTCTCCGTTTCCTACACACACACACACACACACAGGTTTATTTTTCGACAATCGGACTCGACGCAGCTTTCTCAAATCTACTTAACCCGATTGACAAATCCAGATTCAAATCCGTCTACTTCCCGGAGTTTACCCCCAACAAAACTTATAATTCCCTTTCTGTCCTCTCTTCTCTATTTAGCGCTCTTATTTAACCCTGAATTGTTTTCCGTTTTTCCATGACTATAACATCAAGAAAAAAATAATCTCTCTTCTGACGGACACAGAGAGATGGAAGGAGGAAGTCCACAGTACAATCCGCGCTCGGTGGAGGAGGTTTTTAGAGATTTCAAGGGACGACGAGCCGGCATGATCAAAGCTCTCACCACAGGTTTTTGTTTCTGTTCTCTCCCCTTTTATTGAAAGTTTAAATAATGGGAAGGAAAAAAGCTAAGGGGACTGTTTTTGTTTGTTCGTTTTTCGAATTTTGGTTTTTATGCTGTTTTGTGCCTGGGGAGAATGGGGTCTAGTGCTTCGTCTCCGCTTTGTTTCCACTGCACGAGTCCCGTTTTTGGTTCCGTTTTAGAAGTGATGAAGATTTTGAGTTATGATGTTATTCTTTTTCCTACTGTTTTCTTCTTTTCAGTGGAAATCTTAGGTAGCGTGTTTTCCTTTCGTTTTGTTTGGTTAAACAACGTCCGGTTATTTTGTTTTCCGCAACTTGAATTCATGTGGTAAGGAGAACTGAAAATATCGAATTCTGTTGGGTTTACTTGAACCAGAGATTTGAATTTGCAGTTAATTGTTGAGCTTTTTATTCTTTATATCTTCGATTTTTCTGAAATCGAATGAGACGCAATGTGGCTTCTTGTTGTCTACTAATTAGTATTTTGGTTTTGGTTTTTAATACTTCTTCTTCTTTTTTTTTTTTTGAGAGAATGGAGAACTTATTGAACCTGTTCGTTCTAATTTTTTTTGTGTTTTATTTTTTCACAATTCTACTGCCAGTAATTTTGTTTACCTGGAGCTTACAATTTTTGGGGTAGGAGTAAACATTTAAACGTTAATTTATTGAATGTTGGAGGCTAGTTTAGGATCCCTGTCCGCAAATTTACACAAGGAAGCTTTTTTTTTCTTTTAAACAGATGAATTTTGAAGATAGGTTTTAAGTTTTTTTAGTGCTTATCAGCTTTTGGTTTTGTTGTCTTGTAGATGTGGAAGAATTTTACCAGCAGTGTGATCCTGGTAAGTCTTACTTTTCTCTTTGTTTTCTGTCTGTTTATGTCTTTAGCATATGGTATTCTGTTTTATCTAAGCCATGAATTGGTAGCATCAAACAATTACATGCTTATTAGTTCCCCACAGTTATGCCTGGGAAAAATGCTTATGAGCTTATGATAAGGATTATTTCCTGTAAAGAGTTTGGTTAGTTTGCCATTAGAACCTCTTTAACTTGATTTTTTGGAGTTAGTTGACAACTATAGTTGTATTATCACTTGAATTGAACCTTGATGATTTTGGTTTTATTATAGATATGCTCTTTGATTTGTAAATTTTTGTACATGGGCGGCACCCCCTTGGTGCCTACACTCAGTATATTCTCTATTCTTCTATCTCAAAAAAAAAAAAAAAGTATTACTTGAACTGAAATCTATATGGAAGTCTTTATTTACTTGATTTTTGACTTATGTTTTGTGCTTATAACCAACCATTTAGTGCTATTTTCTCAATGCAATGGAAGCTTGATTATTCCACTGTGTTCTTTTTTTCCAATCAACCAATGTTTTTGCCAATTCCTGCTCACAGGATTCTTGTCTGGCTACTTCTAGGCCACAGAGTTGTATCTGGTAGTTAGCGAAATCTCATAACATAGAAACTAACATGAATTCACTCTTTGTAATATTCTGCATTAATTTATAAGAGAAGCAATGCAATTATAGGTGTTCTGTTCTGTCACTTGTTTGTCCTGATGCGAAATATTTCTGCCAGTGGTTATGTCTTGCTATATTAATTGATAGTCATTCCCTTTTTGTTACTTGATTAACGAACAGTGCAGACAATTCATTTGGTTGATTGCTGACGATCATTACTTTGATGCATGTATTTGGTATCATCACTAATATGCTTTACCATTTTTGCTGGTTATTATTATTATTTTTGGAGATTTTTTTTGTACTATAGTATTATCCTGTGGTTAGTGAGAGGTGATGACTTTGGAAACTATTATAAACTGGAGTGATTCACTTTTTTGTTATTGTTCGCTGACAATTTCATTTGGTTGATTGTTGACAATCATTACTTTGATGCATGCAACTGGTATCATCATTAATATGCTTTACCATTGCTGCTGGTTATTACTAATATTTTTGGAGATTGTTTTCCTACTATTGTATTTTCTTGTGGTTGGTGAGAGGTGATTACTTGGGAAGCTATTATAAACTGGAGCAATTCACTTTTTTGTTGTATTCAGGATGCGTTTAGTTGAGATGATGTCATCTATCTGAGAAGTCAATCCATCCATAGGTGTTCTCTTTGTTACACGTGTCCTGATGTGAGACAATTTTGGCCAATGGCTTTGTCATGCAATTCTCACTTGGGACAATTTGGCATCTTCTGTTACCTTGTCGTTACTTGAATAAGTTATCAGGATGGAAAATTCATTTGGTTGATTTTTTCTTTTGCCATGGTGCTTTAAAACCACTTATTACTCTCTTGTAAATGTACTGAAAATTTGATCCTTACTAGGGAAAATTACAGTTTCACTTCCTGCTATTTGGTCTTATTGCAGGTCATATATCTGGGATTTTTTTTTATAATGGTGTTTGGTACTCTATTGTTTGATTTTGCTGAATGGATCATTTGTTTTGGTTCAGGAGATGTTTATAGCCAATAGTAGGCATAGCAAAATGGTTGATCATCAGTAAGGAGATTCTTTCTAGCATTTTGTTACCACTGTTTTCCTCTTGGCTTTGAATTAGTAGTATGATTAGCTTGTACCTCAAACTAGCTTCATTCCATTCCATATTCTGAAGTACTGTATTCTTTAATAAGATTATTGATAATAATCGATGTACTGCTCCGAATTAAGGGATAATGCCGCCACAACATTTTCTTTCCATGCATTTTCTTGGCTTTCTTGGTTGGGGCATGTTATGCCATGTCAATTAACCCTTTAGGTAAGCAATGCAAATCTTGCCCATGGCCTTGACAAAGAAGATAAAGCCTGATGTTTTCCGTTTTTTTTAAATTTTGTACACAATTTCCATGCATTTATTGCCTAATTGGTATTTTTCATGCTTGATTACTTACTTTTTTTAGCTGTTCTACTCAAGTTTCGTGCTACTTGGATTTACATGTTCTATTTTGGTCCTGCAGAGAAGGAGAATCTATGCTTATATGGCTTTCCCAATGAGCAATGGGAAGTCAATTTACCTGCTGAAGAAGTGCCGCCAGAGCTCCCAGAGCCTGCATTGGGTATTAACTTTGCAAGAGATGGGATGCAAGAAAAGGATTGGTTATCTTTAGTTGCTTTTCATAGTGATGCATGGTTGCTATCTGTTGCCTTCTATTTTGGTGCCAGATTTGGATTTGATAAAACTGACAGGTAATTTTAACTGAAACGTGAGTTTTTTCTTTACTCATTATAAATAGTAAGATTTTACCCTTTGCTGGTGTGTTTTATCCAATATAATCTGGCAGGCATCTAGATATTTTCTCCTTCATCTGGCTAAGAGCTTTCTCTATGGTGTTTAGTTCAACTATGATGTTGATGCACCTTTTTTAACCCATTCCCCTGAGTTGTAAGCCTCCATAGTTTGGTCAATGGGCAGCCAGAAAATCTGCTTCCCCCTTAAATCATGTTTGGGTTGCTCTTCAGTTTGTTATAGTTCGATTAAGTTATTGAAACAATTAGTTTTGAATTTATTAAGCTTATTTTGTCTTAATTGCATGTGTACTAAGTATGACTGGTTTGCTGAATGAAATACAGCTGGAATATAATAGCTATTCACTTGGAATGGAATAATGTTACAATAGGATAGTGATTACATTGCAACATTTGATTCATAATTAGTGAAATCGCATTAATAACTCAGTATGATGTTTGTCTCGATTGTATTAATGACTGGAAAAAGTTGTAATAAGTTGTAAATGATATAATAGCCCTATTTACTGAATTTGTTTAAAAATATTTTTATTACATGTATATATTATACAGGTAAATTGATAAATTTTCATATAATTAATTTAGTTAGTAAAATTATATGTATTATATCTTAATTCTTATTTCAGATTATCTTAATTTCATGAAATCATAAACTTCATATAAATTAATCTAAAACCGTCTTAATCATTGAAATTCTTTTGTAATTTTTTCTTAAGATTCAATTTAAAAGAATTTCTCAATTAATTAAAAAGTTTTCAAATATCAAATCATCTTATAACTATAAATTTTCAAATATATTTTAACTTTATAAAAATAAAAAATTGATCTTTTAATTATCCACCTTGGTGAGTAAAAAAACAGTGTTCTTAAAACTAAAATTAGTTAGTTTAGAGATAATCCTGATTCATGACCCTTCAATCATTAAACAAGTTTGGAGCTTTTCCAGTTGTAGTAATTATAATGTAATTCTGATTTAACCAGCCTAACAGTTATAATAGGTTTCTGTCACATAATAACTGTTATATTTTTGGCATATTCCTATCTTATACAGTGAACCAAACATGCAATAAATGAATAGGTGCCCTAGTTCTTGGTAGCTGTTGCTTTTGTAGTTGGAAAATCATGTCTTTTTTTTTTTTTGTCTTTTGTTTCATTAGTCCAACGGTCTGCTTGTATACCATTTTCTTGACATGAGCATGGTACGAGTGAGTAACTAAGGTCTTTCTTCTCTTTTCCCCTTTTATATTATTTTCAGTCATATACTTTAAGCATTGCAGGTCACAATGTCATTGAACTTTGTTTAAATGTTGGAATCTCATGTCTGTAGAGGAACATACTTACAGTTCTGGAGGAAAGGAAAATTACCTTCTGTGACAATGGGATATTACTGATTTTTTTTTTTTTTTTTTTTTTTCTGAATTAGATATTCTATTTTTTAATGGAAGGCTGTTTGGATGCAGGAAGAGGCTTTTTAACATGATTAATGAGCTTCCAACAATATTTGAAGTTGTAACTGGTGCTGCAAAAAAGCAAGTAAAAGAAAAGTCATCAGTGTCAAATCATAGCAGCAACAAATCTAAGTCAAACTCCAAAATGGTAAAAAGAGAACTCTCTGCAGATTTCCTGTTCCTTTTGTTTAAAGTTAAGATTGTACTGTCAAATTTTCATGGCAGTTTTTCCCGTTAATTTAGAAACCCATATTGTATACTAAACTTGGTAATCATGGAGGTGTTGATATTAAACTTCTGATGGTGGCTGTTCCCCTGATGTGGATCCTATATTCTCGTTGTAGCTTTATCAGTCATGAGAAGTTTCTTCTTTTTGCAACAGAAACTGCTCATGACTGTTCTTGAACCTGAGCCTTCCCCTGGCAGACCACTGGGCTAGTTCCCAGGTCTTGTCATGAAAAGTTACTTGACATGATGTTCTAGTGTCTGAAGTTTAATTTATTGAGGAACTTGTGTTCACCATTAATGAGCATGTGCTTTGTTTCTTGCCTGATATTCTATTGGTAATACTAGGGCTATTATATGATTTCTCTGATTAATTGGCTATTTGCATGTTGATGTTGTCGTGACAAAAGCAGCGGGTATCCGAACCCCAGGGGAAGTTTTCAAAAGCATCACAAGCAAAGGATGAAGATGAGGGCATGGATGAGGAAGAAGAGGATGAGCACGGAGAGACCTTGTGTGGGGCCTGTGGTGAGAACTATGCATCAGATGAATTCTGGATTTGCTGTGACATATGTGAAAAGTGGTTCCATGGGAAGTGTGTGAAAATCACCCCAGCTAGGGCTGAGCATATCAAGCAATATAAGTGCCCGTCATGCAGCAACAAGAGAGTGCGCCCTTGACAAACATGTTGGTGAAATTGGCTCCCAGCTTAACTTTCTTCTTGGTGGAATTGACTAACTGCGCCCTGTTTGATCAGCTTTTTTTCTTTTTTACCTTTTCTGCTAGCAGTGCAGGATGTGAATGGTACTTTTTTTTAGGTATTCTCAGTATCAGAATGTAATGCTATTTATTCATAGTTTGATCAGGATGTTTCCATATGAATGTCTAGTTATCCTCTTTCTAGTAGGTGGATTCTTTGCTCTGGTGAAGTTCCTCGGTGTCTGCCATACTGAGTGTTCATATATACTCTCACCACTGGCTATTGAGTGAGGGGCCATTAGTTTCATATGTTGAAATGAGGAATTCCCATAAATGGCTTTTGAAATCCTGAAGTTGGTGACCTGTATTTGTGATGCTTATTGTTTTGACTTGCTTCCTGGGTTGGGTTTCTGATTTTCTAGTTTGGTGGTGATTTTGATTGAGACTTCGGAATCATGTGGAAGCGAGACTACTGATGGGTTCCATGTGCTTCAAGCAAGAATTTTTGTTATACCATTTGACAGCTCCTGAAACCAAACGAACGGCTCATTCGTATCATGTATGTACACGTGTATATATATGCATGCATGGGAAAGGGCAGTTATGGTAAACCATTTTATGTTAGGATTTCATAAATTCCAGTACGATTGTTAGGTTTTAAATTTACGCTATAAACCCTCCAGTATTTTCACTTTAAATCAGATTTCCAAAAAAGATTATTTTGAAGTAACAGGAAAATGTGCAATATCAAGTGGGAGAAAATGCTGCCACTTGGGATATTGTGGGGGGACTACGTCACGCAAGAGATGCTTTCTTTTTTTTTTTTTTTTTTTTTTTTAATTTTTTCTTTTATTTAGTTATTAAAATTTGAAAATTTATTTAGGATAGCAATATGAAAAGATATGTACGGAAAAAGACACTCAAAATGGGCAACCCGTCAAATTATTTGTCTCTACTCGATACCCATCCTACATTTTCTCACTAATTTCAAAATATTCCAAAAAAAAAATTACACTATTAATATTTTTAAATATTCTTCATAATTATAACTTGATTACATTTGACAAGATAATGGGTTGAAGATATAATATATATATATATATATATATATATACACTGTATGAGACGAGGATGGAAGACAAATTTGAACAGTGGGTTGGGACCTGTAGTGGAGTCCCTCACGCCCAAAGCTCTTAGTTTCATTCTTACTAAATATGCTTCAAACATTCTAATTATCACACAACAATCAAATAAATATATTTTATTATGTAGACAACATAACATCTAGAAAAAAACCCAAATATACTCTCAATTTCTTTTTTTTTTTTTTATAAATATTTTCAATATCGTTCATTAATAAAATTTTATTATATCATACGCTTGTACCACTCCAGTTGAGTCCAGTGTGATCTACTCGTAGACTTGGATTACCATGGGCTTCCATCCATACTCCAGACTTTTACTTCACTCTCGGGAAGATGAGATTACAGAAACCAGAATATCATCCCTAATTGCATTATTTGCCAACTAAATCCTTTTTTTCCCTTTGTTTAGTATGACAACAAGAGGGGAAAAAAAACGATTAGCATCTACATTTGGAAAAACCTGCATTTGATTACAATGATCAGCCTTCCTAGGCCAAGCAGATGTAAAAGAGAAAGGGGGGGGGGGGGAAAAAAAGATAATGAGAGACAAGTTATAAGAAAAAGTAAAGACGGTTGTTTGGGAACAAAGGATTTTCTCTATTCGTGATTACATTAGACTAGACTCTCTTTATTTTTTGCAGATAAGCGTTTGAGAAACTCGTAGGTAGTAATCATAGTTGTTGCAGACATGGACATAGAAGCCCATCTTGGCCCCAAACCTCTGTAACAAGCCGTCCAACCACCTTCCTTCACCAAATTCCTTACTGTCTGTCCAATTGTTGGTCCGCGCCGCCCATTCTTTTCTCCATCCAAAACCTGCAATCTTGTCTTTATTGTATCAAGTGGCATTGTAATTAAAGCCGAGACACCACCTGCCATGGCTGCACTGATTCCTTGAACAGCCATTACTGTTTTTGAATCTGGTCTAATGATGTTACTCCCATTCTCATTCCCTTCTTCGTCTTTCTTGCAGAAGTAACATCCAACACCACCCCAAACAAGTCTTTGTGCAACAGAGTAAGATCCCCACCAAACTGCATTTGATGGAGCATATGTCAAAATTGATATTCCAAAACCTCTATACAGTCCTCTTGCTCCATCACTGCTGAGTATCTTTCTAAATGCATCAATACCGTTTACATATTTACACGTCGATGCATTGCCAACTGAATTCCTACCTCCTTGAACCATCAGTCTTTGGCTTACCACATCAACTGGGGTCCAAACAAGCTGTGCGGCCATGGCGGCGCTCAACCCAGCAACTGCATTTGCAATTGTAGCTGCCGTGGCTTCCGGGAACCCTAGCCTAACCGTAGCACTCCCCACATTACTCTTAGTGACCTCCAACGCCGTCATGTACAGCGCTCGAGCTGGGATCGTCCCCATCAAGGAAGTACCGAACCCTCTATACAAAGCTCTAAATCCTTCATGTTTCACGATCGAAATTGCTGTCCTAAGGCAAGAAAGCTGAGATTGAGCTACTTGTTGTCGGGTTTTCAACACAACAACAGGGTAAAGCGTCGCGGAAACTCCCGAAAACAGTGCAGCGCCGAGGAGGAAGAACTTGGATTTGTCGAGCATTTCCCAATCAATATCCGCCGGGATGTGAACCTCTTGCGCCGATTCCTCCTCGGCCGCACCTAGATTCATCTTTGCCACTTTCAATAAACCCTCCTAAATATTCACAAGAATTTCACTCGCAAATCCCGATTAAAATCCCCTTATATATACACAAAGTCCTAACAATCTCTAACTGTACAAGCTCGATAACTCCAGAAAAACAACCAAAAATATGTACATATATCCAAAGAAACCAAAGTATAATATAAAGGTGACGACGTCAAGAAGGTATCAAAATGAAATTATTAAAGAAAGAAAACAAAGCTTTTAGTTTTTTGCTCGCGCAACCAGGTTTTTGGATCCAACCCGAACCATTACAGCAAACGGATCTAGCATTTCTCTGTAAAGCAACAGGATCTAACACTTGACACAGATCATTCTCGCCGCCGGCGACCGGGAAATATCGCCGGTAAGTTCGGATCTGACCGAAGAAACCTAGGCTTTAGCACCCTTGACGGACGTGTAAAGAGAGGTATATATAAACGAAGATAGATGCAGAGATACTTTTGCGAGAGAGAATTCTATTTACAGTTAAGAGAAGAGAGGCTAGGGTTTGGTTGGTTATGCAGTGTGCACATGGAGAAATTTAGGGATTTTTAGAGAGAGAAAAACGGGTGACCGTAATGGCAGGTTTGTTTTCAGGGAAAGAGGAGGAAACCGAGAGCGGAACCAGGAATGGTGCGACAAGGACACGTGGAGGTAACTGGGTAGTGGGATCCGGTACGGGTGCGATTGTCAGATAATATTCGGAGATTAAATAGTGGAAGGAAATGAACCGTCGATGGAGTATAGTTCAGGGGATAGTCCAACAATCGGACGGCGCAGATAGAAGGAGTACGAGCAAGTTGTCCGATGTGGGAGTTTAGGTGTAATCCATATCCCGGGTGGCGTGCAGCTGACGTGGCACCAGGTGGGTTGGGCACACGTTCCTATATTTGTTTTTTAATTGTTAATTTTTAATTTTTGGGTCATATATTCCAATCTGACCAATCAAACACTGAAACATACTCAAAACGGCACCGCTTAACTTGTATCTATAAAAAAAATGAAGAATATAAATAATTTATTGATTAAATAATCAAAATGAGGAGGGGAAGGAGAGTAGTAGAATTACAATGGGCCAAAGCACGAAATTGGAAAGTCGGCTACCGGTAATTATTAGTTATCTAAACGGTTCACTTCCATCACTATTTTATAATTATTTATTTGCTTAGTTAATTGATGAGTGGCAAGAATATAATTTTTCAGATTTAACAAAATAAAATGAATTAATTACGTAATTATTTTAAATATTATTCTTTTTTCAATAATTTCTAATTTAAAGTAAGACTTCTAAGTGGGATTTGAGTTTAAAATAAGTTCTGATAATCTATTAGAGAAAAAAAAAAAAAAGAAAAGAATGAATACTATAGAATTCTTAAGAATTTCTTCCAATATCATATACATAATTAACACATTTATCATAATTAGAAACTTCAATCTCGTATTAAGTTCACAATTATTAATATTATTATTACTATTAATATCGTCATTATCATCAACATCAATATCATTAATAGTATACATATATATTCTTTAATCATATTTTAGAATATACTCTAATAGGTGCCAACATTTTCTGAGGAGTCATCATACTCATACTATTGAGGAATAAGCAACGTACTTATAATCATACTTGCCTAATTCAAATTTCTGTATATTTAATTATTTGTTACGTAAATGACACATAATTCTAATTCGTACAAGTTTTAAATTTATTCTAAATAATTTATATTTTAAAATTTAGAAAAAAAATTATAATAGTTAATGAAATACTACCGAAACGATAAACTGATTAATTGTTATCAAACTGTTATTTACATATTTTTTAATATTTATGCTTATTTTTTTTTAAAATGTTATATTTCATGGAATAATATTCTAAATACAATGAACGCAAGGAAACATGTAAAATAATTAAATATTTGTAAATGTTTATAAATGGGTATGGAAATTTATATATAGGTGTGGAAATTTACACCTACTATAAAAATAAAATGGAGTAAATTCTTCTAAAATGGTAAAAAGTACATCCTAGATATATGACTTTAAACATAACTTAGATAATATATATATATATATATTTTAAATTAGTAAAATTAATAATGTGTACTGTATTAAATATTACTAACTACCTGCATAGTTAAGAAGGAAACGAGAAAATTAATCATTAATTATAGTTTTATTAGCCATGACTGACAACCATCTAGTTTATAATTGTGGGTGATAATACAGTAAACTAAAATGAGATGGTATACATGTAAAATGCTCATAACAATTTCTTCTTAACCTACTTTCATCATCATCATTAAAATCATCATTAGTTTACAGCTTGCCATTGTCATGATTAGCAGGTATAGTGTTGGATAACAGGAGGAGTGCATCAGAGGCTTCAAGCTCGTTAATCCTCTCTATCACATTCCCACGAACATTATTAGCCAAAGCTTTCAGATACACAAGTTCATCCATCTTGTTCACCTTACTTACAGATTTCATGAACTGGGTAGCCCCACTTTCTCTCAGAGATTTCTCCAGCATATCACCCCGCTTCTTCTCCGCCGCAATCTGTCTGTTCAGATCATTGAGTTGACGGTTCAGCTTCTCGATTCCGCCGTCGTTGGAGACGTCTGTAGTTGCAGAGGTATCGTTGTCGAGAAAGCGACGAGTGATGGTGTCGACGCTCGGGTGGCCGAAAGAGTAAGGTTTGCCGCCGGGGGAGAAAACGACGACGACAACCTCTGCACCGCACAAGGTGACGAGCTCGTTGGCCTTCTTGAAAAGGCCAGTACGGCGTTTGGAGAAGGTGACTTGCCTTGAGCTGCTGTCTTTCACTACCTTCATCTCGATCTTTCGGCGACCCATGATTCAGAGTTGGTATTGAAGTAGAGGAGTGGTGAATGAGTTTGTTGAAGCAGAAGGGTTTAATTTATAGAAGTGGGAGGTGGGTTGTGATTGGTTTCCAGAAATGGGTAGTTTCATTTTCATTGGTACGACCTCGGATTTCTGGTTTTTGGTTTTGGTTTCTGGTTTTCCCGATTAGGAAACCTCTTTATGAACCTTCTGCCTATGGATTCACTAGTTTTTCCTTCTCACATGATTTAGTTCTGTGGTTTAAAATTGTTCTCATGATGGGAAACTCAATCAATGTTTTTCTTTTTTAAATGAAAATGGTTTTTGTTAATTTCACAAAATAAATATTAAATATTATTCTCTATTTATAGGGCAGTAAAAATAAATTTTGGTGGGGTGCAATGTACTCTTTACTGGCCAGTAGTAAATGGTAAGTATCATTGATGCATTATGGGAAAAGTGGAGCTAAAGAGGAAGAAGAGTATTATGCTTCATGTCTCTCCCCCCCCATTTAGATCAAGCAAAAAGAAAAATCATAATTTTTTTTTTAAAAAATAAAATAATAATTATTATTTCAGAAAAATTTGTCAAAATTACGCGGTAGATACAACTCTTTACCTTATACGTAAAAAATATTATTTCTGGTCTAAAAAAAAAAGGAACTTGTTAAGGAATTATTAAAAAATATAACTTGTGTCCATTTAAAATGCTGTCGTATAAGTTATGATCACTTATTACTTATTTTAAGTGTGTCTATATATAATTTCTTTTATTGTATGTTTATTTTTGTTTCAATAATAACATGACAATCAATAATTTACTTACTATATTCATAAAAAATATATTATTCATATTTAAAATGTTGTCTGATATAATATTTAAGATATACTAATAAGTATTTAACTTAAGCATTTATACACACAATTAAATATGTTAAATAGTTAATAGAATAAAGTCAAATATTTAATTAAAATATTTATCAAGATTAAATGATGTCGTATTAGGTCTCTTCTCCCTGTTGTGTGTTATGTGTGATTGGGATGTTCTATTTTATTTTATTAGTTTTTTTTTTAATAATTTAGTAATATATTTTTTGATTTCGTATTTTAGTGTTCCTTATACTTTGATCTTCTACCATTAGGTCGTTATTTTTATAATCTTCTTTCTTAATATTTTTTTTTGGAGATATAGATTTATACTGCAAATGAGATACTTAACAGCAACATTATACGTTATCATTTTGGTTTTTTGGTTTGTGGTTTCTAGTTTAATTCTTTTATTATAACTATTTTAGTACGGTATTATGGTTAGCAACATTACAAAACTCCATTCAATGAGGTTAACCAAAAGTGAAGCAAATCATGTTATCATATTGGATATAGTGGGAAACACAACCTAAAGAACTTTTTCTTTTATTTAGACAGATAGTTTATACGCCATGCCAAACTTTGATAAATATGACATAATGTTTATGGAAGCATAGTCAATGGTTGTTAACTACATTTTGTGTTAATAATATAACTTTAAACACATTGAATAAAGATGTGGTGAGATTTTCTCAAAAAATAAAATATATAATTAATCTTATATAGAGATCAACAATCATGTACTACTTTGATGTGGGATTGTGGTATCCTAATCTCCATTATTCAAATTCTTGATATTTTTATCAAGTTTATACATTATAATAATAAATTATAATTCAAATATTCACAGAGTCCAATATGACTACAACTTAGAATTAACAACTTGAAATATACTTTAATATCATTTGCATCTCATTAATTTAACTACCAATGATCTAACAATCTTTTGAACCTAACTATTAGATTTCAAAAGTTCAAATTAAATTATTGGCAGTATATGAATTAAACCTTTAAATGAAATTCAACAATTATATATCTTTTTAACATAAGGTTATACTCTGCAAAAGAAGTAAGAAACTAAAATTTCAAATTCTTAAAATAATCTAAATCGCAAGATCATCGACGTAAGACATTTATAATAAGTTTAGATTGGTATAAGTTCTGTTTGTTAGAAGCAATGTGATTGATCCAATTAATCACTTGTATAGTTGATATGAGATCAAATAGATGCTTCTTTGGACATAAGTTTACTTAATTAAGTCACATGAATTCCTAGCACAGAAGTTTGTTGCTTATCAAGCAATGAAGATCTATTATGACATTGCTGCATATTAGTTGTTATACTTAAGATAATAATTATTACATTGTAAATATATCACTATATTTTGATACTACTAAAATTTAAATTTTATTGTACTATATAAGTAGTCATTAGACATGCACTGAGAATAATGAAAGCATGTGAATACTAACAAAGAGTCCATCAGTAATAAATAACAGAGTGTAAATGAAAAAATTTTGTATAAGAAAATATTATTTTAGAATATGATCAGAAAAATTTGTTTCAGAAATTAAAAAATATTTTTAAAATTTTTAAAAATAAAAAAAATATTATTTAGTATTTAAATAAATATCGAAAAAACTAAAAAAAAAAAAGTATTTAGGCACCTCAAAAGCGATATAAAAATGTGTTTAAGATACTCAAAATATGAAGAAAAGAAGCAAAGAAGCCAAGCGGTTTGCATATTAGTGACAAAATAGGAAAATAAAGTGGAAAAAATATCCAATTTTATTTTCTACAAAATGAAAATAGATCCAACATTACTTATTCTTAAAAGAAACAAAGAAGCCGATGCAAAGCAACACCAGCCAGAACAGTATATAAAAGGTGAATATGGTGTTGACTGTTTTATCATTTGGTTCCCGAACCAGCATAATAGCAACTATATAGTTAGCTGCCATGAAAAGAACAGCGAACATGGACAAGACCAAGATTATTATCACAAACCTCTTATTATACTTTGGTCGCATCACCAGCAAAAGAATTACACCGAGAGACGAAGAGAATGATGCCGTACTGCTAATGATTAACGCCACATACATGTTCCGATTAGTATATGCAATGATTGAACTCCCAACTTTACACGAGTCAACCGGACACCCGTCTTCCTGCACGGTGGTTGTCGACCACGTACCGCCTGGTGGGTTTACTGCAACTTGGAAGCTCATGGTGGCGATCACCGTTGCCACAACCATTAAGCTCCCACGTGTCTTATCTAGTAAGTCACCCCTTAGAGAGAACCAGTCTTCCACCATTAATGCGTGCGCCTCTGAGGTTCGAGTGTATGTAGTTGTTCCTCCTGTCTCCATGGTGATTAATGTATCTATGCACGCTGTAATGAGGAGCTTAAGAGTGTGTATGTATATGTATATGTATATATAGACATATAGGTACCTAGTTGCCCATTTTTATATATTTGTGATGGCTATTGATCATAATTTTTATAATTGCCAAAGAAAATGGAAGCTTCACATTAGCGACGCTTGTTTGACTAATAATTTGTGATTATGTAACAGGATGATGATGGTCGTGATTTAAAAATAAAACATTTAACAATCTTGATGTAAATCTCTCAGCCAAACAGTTTCAATTTGGGTCAACTTGATTATTTGGGTTTAGTCTTGAGTCATTCAAATTATAAAATATGCATGTGTGGATATACAAGTTTAATACAACCTGTAATTATATTGGATTAAATCTCTTTGGTCTTTTGTTTTGTTTATTATAGTTGTGATTAACAAGGTAATCAAGGACTGGCACAAGTATTTTCTTTTCCACTAAATTTTGTTGCAGATTCAATCATTTGTGGCTTCCTATAAATTACAATGCCTTCGTCGTCTGTTTTTCCAGCCTATGATATTTTTCTGAAAGCTCTAGCCAATGAC
This sequence comes from Carica papaya, assembly GCF_054855325.1. Classification (NCBI taxonomy): domain Eukaryota; kingdom Viridiplantae; phylum Streptophyta; class Magnoliopsida; order Brassicales; family Caricaceae; genus Carica; species Carica papaya. Next base: position 23,667,610 of record NC_142312.1, on the reverse strand, counting down.
ATTTCTGAAAGCTCTATTGCATGTATATATATATATATATATAACCGTGCCGTATGCATAATTAAGAATCATTGAATAAAAAATGGAAACATTTGAATGTTTGCAACTTCAAAAAACTCAAAGGTTGCAAATTGTGACCACTGTCGTCACCACCACCAAATTTCCTCGTGTTTTCCAGGCAATTGCTCTGGTAGCTTGTCCACTTACAGTTGTTAATTGTTATAATGCGATGTGCCGCTTTCATGGCGGATGCGCTCTTCTTCGATCAAGACTTCAAAAACATCCCTTCTAGTCTCATTCCTCGACTGGAGTCAACACCACAAAAACATAAAAATCAAAATGCACAAATATTTGAACTTCATCATGGATCACTATACCAAACTTCTTCTTTACAATATAACCTCTATGAGCCTAGCGAATAAGGCTGCACCTGTAAATAATTTAACTAAGAGGATGGAGAATTACATGGCCCTAATACTCCTTCCCCGAGACATTATAGAAACTAGAATCATAGATAAATCTAAACCACCAACCACCACAATTACTTATTCCCAATCCTAGGATTGTATGCAAATTATAAGTACAAAGTGAGGTAGCACAATTGACATATACACGCACAAGTATTGCAGAATATCCATCTTGGAGGGGCAAAGATTGGAGATGGATTGCAACAAATGATGCTAACATTCATCCTCTTGTTCTCATTCTGAGCGCTGTAATAAGAATATAAAACCTGAGTTTTCGCGGATCAATGGCGGAGGATCGATATCAATTACCTCCAGTGGTTCCATTGACTTGGAGACATCATCCAATGAAAACGGAATGCTGTGCCAAAAAGTACATTCTTGAATTATCGCCACAGATAAAACTTGCTAAAACATTTATTGCCATCACATTGTCTAAACCATACCTTGAATCATCATCCAACAAAAATGAAGTGCTTACTGCATTGTTTGTATTTTCTGTCATCATAACTCTCATAGCTGAAATCACCTGCATTAGATGTGGCCTTCTGAGAAACATTATGACATAGATGCACTTGTGGCTGAAAGTGATATATGCCCAAGTAGCATCTTTTTTTTTTTTGATTTAAATTTCCTCAACATGGATCAAATCAAAACCAAGTTAGGCAATGGACACCATTAGGTGCTAGAAAGTTGTTTGGAGCTGCTTTTTGTGCCACTTATAAACATCTAAACATAATTACCTATTTGGTGAAGTAAATCCAAACATAATCTACCTATTCTGTAAAGTAAAAATACACAAATAAATAAATAATTATGCACATCCACTCTTGGGTTCTTTCTATATCAGCTTAAAGTGTTTATGTTCTGAACATAAGTTACCTATGCATCCCCATAATCTATATACACACACATATTACAAATAGAAAAATTATTTATTTTTACAGTAAGCACTTTTATCTGAACATGTAACTAATTATTTTCTAAATAATTGCCATGGTAGCTGCCTTAAACACTTTTCCTCGGCAAATCCAAAAAGGCATTAAAAGTAAAAAAGGCAGGCCTGAGCTATGTCTGAGGAGTGAAACCAGGGTATTCAGTCTATTCAGTCTTTTTCGGGGCATCTAATACCACTACAACAATCTAAAATCAAGTGCACTACCTGAAGGACCAACTAATAATACTCAAGCAACAAAGCAACCTCTCTGGCAACATGCTATTGGCACAAGAATCCAATACATCAGAAGCTAATAACATCTAGCAGCTTGTTCCTCCGCCACTGACTAAGAAATAGATGGTTTCAGATGGGTTTACAAAATCAAACAGAAAGCTGTGATCGCTTGAACATTGCAAAAGCCTGTTTGGTTGCCAATGACACCACAACAACCAGATATCAATTTTGACTGAGACCTTCAGTCTGGTCATAAAGCCAGCTACTTTTCAATTGCTATTCCCTTCGTGTGCCAAATTGATGGTCCATACATCAGCTTGACGAGAAAAATGTGTTTTTTTTCCAGGATCTTGAAAGATGTGTGCATGAAGTGTTTCGAAGACAATGCGCATTCAAAGTATGTTTCCAAACTTCAGAAAGCTATAATTGGTTTGAAAATATTTGCCTAGGGCTATACTTAATTCCTTCGCGTGAAAGGATTTATTTCCAGCTAAGACAATATCTCCAAGTTAATAATCTTCAAGCACCATTTGAAACATAGATGTATGTTGTTTGCATGTTGATGAGATCACATTTACTGCTTCATTATTTCCCTCCTACAAATTATTTTGATAGATGTAAAATTCAAAATTTTTAATGACTGATCTTAGCCCACTCCATTACTTTCTCCATGTGAACATGACAGCCAATGAGAAGGTCTATTTTGGGATTAATCTAAGTATATGTATAGGATCTCCTGTGATGCAGTAGCATGGAAGCAAAATGGGACAGGGGAATAGTTCCTAGCTAATCCTATATTCTAAAGGAAGCTGGTGTAGATCAATATCTGACTTTCCCTATACTAGATTTGTCCTTTGTTGTAAATCAGGCTTGTCAAAAGATGCATGAGTTAAGAGATGATCCTTATCAAACAGTTAAAAGGAATCTGCATTAAATTAAAGGGACCCTTCATTACAGTCTTCAGTTGTATTTTCATCTATGAACCTTACAGTTTACTTGGATGCAGATTGGGGTGACTGTCCTGGTACAAGACTGTCGACTAGAGGTTGTGTGTTTTCCTCCGGTCAAATTTAGTCATTTGGAGTGTTAAGAAATAAACAACAGTCTCCCAGTCTACTGCTAAGGTTACAGAGCAGTTTAGTGGTTGTTTCAAATTTATGTTGGACACAGAAACATTAACATATTTAAACTGCCATTCAATAAAGACAATTTCTGTCTATGACCATATCAATGCTACTTACGTGGCTAATCCCAAACAACATGTTCTGTCTAAATTTATTGACCATGATCTTCACTTCGCATATGAGAATGAGGCTGTTGAGCAATATATTCCTAGTCAAGAGCAACTGGCTGACATTTTCACCAGGGGGGTTACAGCTAATATTTTTCTCAATTACTGTCAAATCTATGTGCAGTTAACCCTGCATAGGGATTAAAGGGATAATTATCTTAAGATGTTTGATCGATGTATAGCTTTATGGTCAGTTTACATATGTCTAATAGGACTTGTATTCTATCTCATGTATTGTATTATCTACAGCACACTCACTACACATCAGTACAAAAGCTGATTTATTCATATAAATGCTGCATTGTACAAATTGATAGAAAAATGAGCAGAACATGTTCATGTTTTCCTTTGAGATAGCTGAGTCAGAACAAAATGAAGACATGAAACTAGGCTTCAAAAATTAGTTTCTTGTCAGATTCTAATTATCAGACAGGAGAATGGAATTGGCTGAAATTTTCACCAGCACACTATAGGTTAAACATTTTTCTCATTTCCAACCAAATCTATGTGTATTACACCGCATCACTTGTGCAGGGGTAAAGGGATAACTATCCTACAATATTTTATTGATTTATGACTTCATGATTAGTTTACCGTATTTCTAACAGGACTTTTGTTCATGATATGTATTCTATCTCCTGTATTATACATCAATACACGGGCCAATTTATTCATATATTGTTCAGTGTTCAAACAAATCTAAAAAGTGACCCAGGACAGGTTCAACATTTTGTTTGAGACAGCTTAGGCAGAATAAATGCTGGTTCTCATAATTTCAGCATAAAACCAGGCACCACAAAATGATTTCTCACCAGATTCTAATTATCAGACAGAAGAATGAATTGGCTGACATTTTCACCAGAGAGCTTACAGCTAATTGTTTTTCTCAATAACAGTGAAATTTATGAGTAACTCAGCCTAGCTTGCAGTTGTATTAGTAGTATTCTAACTCTGGCATTATGCTATAAATAGCAATTATCCATTGACCAAAACAAGCCTATTTATTCATAACTATTTCAGGTACAACTGAATCTACGAAATAGAATAAGTTCAATCTTTTTTAGGAAGAATAAAAAGAGGGTCCCCATAATTTCAGCATGAAACCAAGCATCAATAATATGGTTTCTCATCAGATTCTAAATATCATACCGGAGAGTGGAAAAGAAGAATACTAATAAAGATTACAACTTACATCAGCAGATACACTATGCGTGCCATATTTATCATCCCAGTACATTGTACTGATCCTGTAGAGTTGTTGTATGCTGAGCACCTGAAAAAAGGCATGTTAGAGATAACAGAGGCAGTAAGGCTGGGGGGAGGGCCAAATTGAAGGAAAAAGGAGGGAAGTAGGGAGGAAGTTCAGAGTTGGTAATGAGTAGAGTAACGCACAGGGCAAAGATAATTTGTTATCTCTCTCAAGGTCTTCTTAGGCTTCTGGTGTATGACCTGATTTGCCATAAGGAAAAAATGTAAGAGAATTTTGGACTGCAATCACAGTATTTACATGAAAGCCAAATGAAAAGAACAAACCAGGAAACCAACTGCCTGCCTAATATGCTTTAACTCATCCCAGGCTGAGCCTGCAAACTGAAGATAAACACGAATACATCTTAGTCTCTAGAAGTGAAAAGAAAAATGACAACATATAAATTGGCATTAAAGAGATAAATATACTCTTAGATTTAATCTATATTTAATCTGTACTATAGTTTGCGTATGTTACCATTCTTTTATTTTTTTTGGTATTATTGGGGTTCTACATCCCAATGATTGTCAGATTAGAACTCTATATCCTAAAATTTTCTGGGTTATAAATAACATATTCATGTGATTAACAAAATCACCTTGAATGCTTTTGCCTACCTGTTCACCATATCAAAGCTACTACATAAAATATCAGAATAGTTATATACACAAATCATAATACACATTAAATATAGGAGTATATTTATCCCTTTAGGCTTTACCTCTTCAGTTGCATCATGGCACCATTGTTCCAATTCAGCAAGCCCAGCTTTTACATACTCCCCATTGCTAAATGAGCAACATTCACGCCGCAAAAGGAGGCTGCAAATAGAAATTTTGGTTTCAGGGAATATTGTTCCAAATATTATATCAGAAGCAGTTAGCTAGGAAAGCAGTAATTTGAGTAAACTCACCTATTAAACAACTGAACATTGATAAATGAAAATATCTGACTGTACATCTTACGAACTAGGAATGAAGGAACCTGTACCATTACAACATAGAGACAGTAAAGCTATTTGAAGTGCTCGCAAAATTCAGTTGTAATCATTTTATTTAGAAATATTACTCACAAAGTTGGCTCTCATTATCTTCAAGCAATTATTTAGGGATTGCACAATGCTTTGCCAATGAGCAATTAGAGCTTGCTGAGCTGTTGAATTAGCATGAGAACGTCCCTTTACTAAACCAGCACGGGAAGTCCTAGGAGCCTGCATCATGACATAAAAGGAATTAAAAGGAAGTAGGCAATCTTGTGGCCATGAAATATGGAGACATATAAGTAACAATAGATTCTCAAATCCGAATTATCCAAAGTCATATTATTACTATTTGAAACAAGAACAAGGAGTTCATGGAGAAGGAATGTCTACTAGATCCTCCTTAGAAGAGAGGAAGACCTTTAAACAAAGAGAAAGTATGGAACCAACGATCCTAATACTATGAAAAGGGAACAAAAACCTATATTGGACATCATTCAATGCCAATATGAAAATCTATGTCAAGAATATCAGCAGGAGAAGAATGAATTGCAATCACAATGAAACTGCAAAAGTGCAAGTAAAAGACGTAAGTATAGGTATTGTCTCAAGATATGCATCTTTCTGCCCATAATTGTAAGCAGTTGATAAATCTCCTCTAGATTCGGTTAACAGAAGAATACATAAATAATACACCAAATGGTACAGTGAGTTCCCAAACTTATTTCTTTCCTCCGGTCCTTAAGGGAGGAATTCCAAGTGTTCTACATAATCTCTAGTTTTTGGCATAGAAGCATCTTAGTTACCTGGATGCACAATCCAAGCAATGGAGATATCTCCTTTTTCAAATTGTCTCTTATCATTCCATATATTTTCTCAAGGAAAGCTGTGAGTTGCTGCTTGAAAAGCAAAGCTGGATATTTGGCCTCAACTTGCCTTAGGTCATCCAGTCCACCAAGCATACGCCCGCTGAGAAACGAGAACCCAGTACTCTGAGGAGAAGCTCGAAGCCCCTATATGCATAAAATAAATAAATAACTATGTTGAACAAGACAATATGCATATCAAGATGTTTTAGTGATTGGAAAGAATTACTTACCTGAGACATTCTTCCAAACAAAGAAGCTGATGTTGACCTTCGCCTTTGTGGAGTTAAGCTTGTGGTTCCACTAGCTTTAAGTGTACGTTGAAGTAACACCAGTAATGTGGATAAATTTGATAACCAGTAGGATAATGCATCATTATTATCCTGGACCTGGAATAACGAAATGTTTGCAAATATTAGTGCATGGTGTGGACAATAAAGTGTGTCTATTATTGATCTATGAGGCACTTTATTTATACAATTTTACAAGAGTAATAAAAGGAAATATACTTTAATTCTCAACACTCCCTCTCAAATCAGTGAATAAATGTTATCAATTCTCAACTTAACAATAATACTCTAAAATCTAAAATTATTTAATCTTTTAGTTAATGCATCCGCAAATTGCAAAGCGGTCGTATATGGGGTGCATACCAATCCACTATCTAGTTTCTCTTCGATGAAATATTTGTCTACTTCAATATGCTTCATCATATCATGTTGTACCGGATTATGAGCGACATTAAAACCCACTTATTATCGCAATAGAGTCTCATAGACCTACTCGAATCTTCAAGTCTTCTAAAATAATTTTCAACTATACGAATTCACATACCTCTTGAGTCATAGCCTTAAACTCTGACTCTACTCTAGATTGGGGTACCACATTCTATTTTTAACTTCTTAAAATCACAAGATTCCTCCGAAGAAGGTACAATACTTAGAGGTAAATCTTTTGTCAACTAGTGATCCTACATAATTAGTGTAGGTGTATACTTCAAGGAGTAGTCCTTGAACATAGTTCTTTTCCTAGGAGTATCCTTCAAGTAGTGAAGGATCTGGTAGCCAACTTGCAGATGTACTTTTTTGAGTTTGTGCATGAACTAACTCACTACACTAACTGCATACACAATGTCTAGCTTAGTATCTATGTTTCAAGTGTCTATGTTTCAACACTCATAGTTTTTTTTTCAATTCCTCACAATTTAAAATCTCAGATAATGTTTTAGAATTGGATATTAAATTTAAACTCGAGAAAATTCCGATGACATGTTGAGCATTTTCCGAATGAGACAAAACTTGAAATTTGATATAGCGGTTGCTTAATGCATTCTCTTGTCCGCTGTCTAAGTGCAACAGGCATATCAACATTAGAAGGAATGTGATTTCTCAACGCTTATCTCATTTCCAGTACCCAGCTCGGATCCTTCAACCTGGAAAAAGCATGAGTCTTGTATGCCTCGAGGTTTAGGCTCATTTCATTTAGTTTACAGAAATGAAAATAAGAACAGCTCCCGCATTGGGCTTATTGTTTCTAAAAGAGATAGTATGATCTCTGCTGATCCTTTTGATTCTTCAAATGAGATTCAACAAATGTTGGATCTCCTGGTTTTGATCACGTGCCAAAAGAGTAACTTAGTTTTCCTTTTCCCTTGAGAATGGTTTGAATCAATTACCAGCTCAGATAATCTTTACCATTGAAACAATAAGCCACCTGGATTGGCTAAAACTGGCCAGTTCTTTGTGTAGAATTTCCCATGTGGAAGTTTGTACCGGCAATTTGGGATGTTACCTCTTAACATATTTGTAAGAACTTTAGAGCAATTAAGGCCAAATAAGAGGTCATAGGAAGGAGATTACCGGCTGAAATTTCGAAGCTATCTGGCCGCAAAAGCTTAGCAGAGAAATTGTTGTGAGGAAGTCGCGGAAGGACAGGGGAAGTTGTAGCGGCAAGGGAAGTAGAAAGCTTGGCTGGGCACAACAGGTGCTGTGCAGGTTGGTAGCTGGCAGCTACAGGGAGCTGCAGCTGGCTTCTGGCTTGACAGGGAAGTGCCCCCAGGCTGGGGTGGTGACTACAGGGAGCAATTTGGCTATGCGGCTTGCAGGATAGGACCGGTTATGAAGGTCGGCTGGTTTCTGGCCTTGTGGCTTGGGAGCTAGGGCCAGCTATTAAGGCCATCCTGTGGTGGAGGTTACCGGTCTTGTGGTGTCCAGCAATTGGAGTTTGATGGCCAACTATGAAGATTGACCACCTTTAGGATTTTCTTATTTCAACAATGAATACCGAATAGGGTTTGGTGAAAAGGTTCAACGTTCTTTCTTAATCTAAAACTCTGATATCGTGTGGAGAATGAAGTGTCTATTATTGAGATATAAGGGACTTATTTATACAATTTTACATACGCAATAAAAGGAAATACACTTAACTATAACGAGGGTAATAACCTACTTTAATACACTTCACATTTCTCAACATGTGGGATAAAGCATTAATGTGAAAATAAATTACTTTGCTTCCGTATTGATCATTCAGGGGACAAGAATTTAGCATATGAAGTCTCCTTTCCAGACTCAGCATGACCGATTGCTTAAACAAACCCGAAACTTTTTGAAGGATTAAATTACATGTAAAAGATTAAATGTGCCATTTTAAGTAAGATAGTGGTCTCTTTATACCTCAATTGCAGCACCTATTGTTTGAACTACACGATCAAAAATATTAGTTCTTTCAACTTCAAATGATCTCCAGTGTAGAAGACATTTGTATATCAGGCACGCAGCAACGGGCTTGCCCCCAGAGAATCCTAAATCTTGTGAAACGCACTTGAGTAGCAGCTCTTGATTCTCCTGCAACATGATCAAGAGCAAAACCAGAAAATTATTTTTTGGGATGATGAAAATAAAAAATGCAGCATCAAATGGAGATTTATTATGCATCTTTTACAGTTGGACATGGTTACAAGTGCTATTTACCTGCTGCTTCTCATTAAGAGATTTCTGGGCCTTATTCTCGGTTTCTTGTTCCTGAGGAATACACAACAAGTATTCAGAAAAGTGCAACAAATGGCTGCATTCTTTTCTTTTTTATGAAAATATGATGTGCTAGAAGCAATATGTTACCCATACCAATACTTTCTTTATATCTTCATTCAGAATATTTCCATTCTCTGGGATTCTCTGCAATTTGAAAAAAAATTATACATACACATGTTATATTTTGAGGAATTTTGTTGTAATCCAATTGAATCCTGTGACCAGCACCTGAATAATTGTTGTCTTTGGTCTTGCAGTTAAAGCGCTGCGAGTTGGTGATATGGCAAGTGCTTGTTGACGGATTACCTGATTCTCGGATTCCAAATTAGAAACTTTCTCTTCTAGCCTGATTACAGAAATAAAAGGCCAGATTAGATTTCATTTAAAGTACTTAATGTGAAACACAATGACTGTGCTCTAAATGGTAACACTATAGCCATATGCCCCAGCTCCCATAACAGGCTCTGTACCGAGCAAAACATTGGGAGCAACGAGGAATTGCAAATAGAGTCACTCTATGTAAAATTAAGATAAATGGATGTGATCTATCCTTACTCTCTTCAGCCAACTACCAAAAAGAATACTTTCCAGATGAAGAGATAAGAAATAGTCCTGAGCGGGCGAAAAGGAAACTGTGCAAATTTAATTGGAAGAAGTCATGAAGCCAGCTATATCTTTAATGCAATAACACCTAAACTGATGCTGCTTTTTTGTATCTTAATAACAAACCTCTCTACAGAGTCTTGAAGTTGATCAGCTTTCTTCTCTGCTTCTTCAAGCTTCCTAGCCAATTCCCTGTTCTGGACCTGAGCATCAGCGTAAGCCTGCTTTGTCTCCTCTCCTTTTTGGATTTCTGATAGGAGAACAGCCTGTGGAGTTTAAGAAAATATTCATCACATGAAGCCCCATAACTTCAACCTGTCATGACACGCAATGATAAAGACACCAGGGACCAACTAAAGATGCAACAAGCAGTATTTAATTGGTTCTCAGATGGCGTACTTTCAAGCATGCACTACCACAAGCTGAGTCATGTCAATAAGCACGTCCATTGTATGTACATATACTATTCAAAAGTTGGATGTAAAACTAACTTTAGCAGCAACGAGCCTACTTTGAGGCAGTTGATGATGTTACAAGCATATGAAGGACCAATAAAATTGTCAAAGAATTCTTCACCACCTAATGATCTCGATAAGTAGTCGTTTACCTTCAGCCTTTCCATTTCATTTGTTAATGAATTGATCTTTTCTGTATCTTGAACAATCACAGGGATTTCTTTGATGACTGGAGGTGCTTCTTCAATTGCTTTTCTAGCCGCCTCTCGTTCTTTGAGAACCATAGCACTAGCTTCTTGGACTTGTAATTGCATCACATGCAATGCATCCTGCAACTTAACAATTTCTAGGGCTTTTGCCTCTTCAAGATCAATCTGTATTTCAGCAAAAAGTAAAATGAAATTATAAGCAAATCCACAGGCTAGTAGGAACCTTCTTATCTATATTTCCATTCACCACATCATACTGAGAAACATATAAATGCTTCAGAAAACATAGATAAGAAATGATACCCTTAATCGTTTTTCAAACTGCAATCGCCATGTAAGTTCCTCAACACGCTTTTCAAGCTTATCCTTGGCTTCTTTAAGAGCCCCAGTTTCCCTTGCAGCCTACATAAATGTATGGCATAAGTTAACACTTGAAATCAAAATGCAACTCCAAGTTGCATTGCAAACAAATACAAGGAATGTAGAGAAATAGTATTCAACCATTTTAAGCTTTCTAAGCTCTCTTCTAGCAACTCTGGATCTCCAGCCACATTGAGAGACTATTATTGCCTTCTGAAGACTCCTATAGTAAACATAAGCTTTGTGACAACGCCAGTAAGCCTGGAAACCACAAATAGATGAGAATCAAATATTTGTGGCCATATATTCATAACAAGTTAACTCAGAATTGGAGAATTACTGTTTACTTGAACACCAAAATATAATTGTGTAACTTTATCTGTACAATTAGATGCACTATTCCCCTATCATGAAAGGACCCTAAACTAAAGACTGCTAATACCTGGATAATGACGGCAGCTTTAGTTTGCTTCCTGAACATAAATTCATTTCGTGCAGTCATTGCCCTCAAGCTTGTCTGCAATATAATTGCAGATGACATTACTAGCAAATAGGATTTCCTGACAATATACTGGCGGAAATTCTTCTGGATCTTTAGGGCTGCTGTTTCACACTGCAACTGCTCATACACTTTCCGTGCCATTTCACCTATAAAATGCAAGATAAAAGGAGATTAGAAGTTTCATCCAGGTAAAACAACAAAGAATTTAGTGACTTGAAAAGGCTGAAAAGTACTCTACATTCACTGAGAAAATACAAAAGAGAACTGTTCTGGATGTTCTAGTTTATCATTTCCCCATTGGCTGACTGATATATTAACAGTGTTTATGTAAAGTCAATGCATTAAGAAGGCTTCTACTAAACGATTTTGTTAACCTAAGAAAATAGTTTTGTAAAACAAATGATATAAATGTATTTTTCACTCGACAATATAATAATGATCTCTTCATTATTATATAACCATATATTTATCATATGGAATCAGAATCCAAAATCTAACAGTGAATTAAAGCAAATAATCCTTAACAGAATACCAAAGAAAATACCTCGTAGATGAGATTGTAGCGTAATTGCAGCCTTGCGTAACGAGATAAACAACTTGCGAGCAAAGTATGTATGGATTTGCCGTTGAATTGTTCTGGCTGCATTTCCAAGCACCTCTGCCCTCCTAGCGTCCAACTCAGCCATTTGACCTGCTCTCAAGAAAACCTTTGTCTTTCCAATCTGTTAAGAACACAGTAAAATTAGAAGTTGAAAAGCTAGAGAGAAAAGGATTTGGGGGAAATATATGGTATTGCTGATATATGTAAGGACATTTAAAAATATATGAAGTGCCCATCAACTAAACTACATAAGGCCCAATCTCTGGTAAATAGGTGTTGATCTTGTAAAATCTTTTTATTTAACTGAAAAAAATATATATTTCACTTATAAGGCTTCAACACAAATACTGGATAACCCAAAAAGAAGTTGTTAAACTCATTTGTTTTCTCTTAATTGAAATTTTGGTTCAAGGTTTTATTATCATTTAGATTTTCCATCTAGTACAGCAGCTGAGTACAATTGTAATTACTCAAGTAATTAATGTCCAACAGAAGGTAAATCATTTTCCAAAACTATTTACATCTTGTAGACTCAAATATTGTTTAAGATTATATAATTGAAACTCTAATATACTATGCCTCACATATAACTTTGAAGAAAATTGGCAAATTTTGGATGCTACTTGTCCAACAAAACAGGGGAGGCATCTCATCACATTTTTTTTTAGTGTTTGTATACATGAAAGCATCGGTTACTTGGATTCATTTTGATATGAAATAAGATAACTTTGGAAAACTTTTTTTAAAAAATAAAGATGCACTTTGGAAAACTATGACAACGTTATGCATATAACAAAATATAGTCTTGAGCACAAAAGAGATAGCAGACTCATATTTGTATTGAATAAAAAAATAAGGGGTGACTCAAGGTGATCCTTTCTGGATTTACTCATTTCCATCTCAACAACTGAACAAATGGAGAACCAACTAAAGAGAGATTGCAAGCTTTCAAGTTAAAAGGTAGTCATAACCATTGATAAATATATCAAGTAAACGAATGAACAAAAGAAAGTCAATAACAGAGGAAAACCCAGTTTACCTGGTACCCTTTCAGTCCCCTATTATCAAGAATCATCTGAGTTGCAACCGTATCATCGTAGCTGAAAAGAGAGAGCAAAAGAACAAGAACTTCAATTCAAAGTACTCCAAAGCTAATTGTTCGAACTCAAATTTGTAACTCTATATCTTCAATCGCACTTATAGGATAATTTGTACTTACTTTCCTTCCAAGAGATCTGGAGCAAGTAGACCGAAACGGCTAAGAAAATCATAGAAAGTCCGTCTGGTAGGATATCCAGCACAGCTGATCCTAATTGCTTCAAGAACGCCCTAGAAGTATAGGCATTTATAAAAATTCAGTCCATTCACAAAAATCTAAACTTCCACTGGAAACCAGACATCTACCATAAGGGTGAATGCAGGACACATTAATCAAAAGTATGCTTACTCCACAACGCAGTTGCTGAATGATGTTGAAGTTCTCAAAAATGGCAGGTTTTAGAACATTATTTGGCTTCACACATCTGATGTAGTGAGGTTTTGTATCACTCAATGTCTCCATCAGAGATTGAAGTTGTAACTGAAATTTAGATAAAACAAAATGTCAAAATTATTTCTCAAAATGAGAGGTTATAAGATATAATCTTGGTGATATTCATAAATTTGCAATCAGTGTCAAGCTCGTAAAACAGGAAGAGTAACAAGGAAACAGCAATTTGTGTTAGTCATGTCTAAACAGATTGTGTCTAACATAGGATATTAGTGGCTCTATCACCAAACATAAACCTGACCGATTTATTATGTGTTAGAATTCTCAAACTCAAATCTGATCCTTTTAACTCATTTATCTACTAAGAAAATTAACTCAACCAATTCAGTATGTTTAAGATACTTATGAATTAGGTTTAATCATTGTATAGCATGCTCGATCTATTTATTTATTTGAAAAAATAGTAACTAATATGAGCTAAAATTCCCCATTTATAATTCAACAAAAAAATTACTCAGATAATATAAATATAAAATAAATAAACGGGAATATAATATTATTATTTATTTCAATATTCTTTTGCATTATCATAACAAAAGATTTGCTAACAAGTAAGACTACACAAATTACTACATATTGTACGATTTGTTTCACTTGTTTAAATTCCCCACATAATATAAATATGAAATAAATAAATAGAAATATAATATTATTATTTATTTCAATATTCTTTTGCATTATCATAACAAAAGATTTGCTAATAAGCAAGCCTACACAAATTACTTCATATTGTATGATTGGTTTCACCCATTTAAAATGTTCACATAGTTGACTCGTTAAACACTATTTCAGAAAAAAAAAAAATCTTTAAACACAATTGTTAACGTAACGAATTAAACCCTTTTATGACCTAAACTTGTTTATACCAAACCAACTTAATATTTCAAGTCAAATTTTATCAACCCTGCATAAAAGTATGACACACATTAATTGGACTCTATCAAATCAAGCAATGATGCAACAAGAAGTAACAAAAACAGGGGACAATTCTACTTGAACTCAACTTTTAACATGTACTTCCCATTTTCTTGTAAATTACAAATGTTGTACAAAGCTAAATACAGGAAACTTGCAAAACAAAATTTTTTGTTTTATCAGTTTCTAAGTACACTAAAATAACATGAAAAGGGGTACAATCAAAAAGTAGGAGAAAATAAGAAGAAAATTATGCCTAAAGCTAAAAAATTGAAAAAAATTAAAATAGACCATGCAAAGTTTACTCTAGAACGAGCTGTCACCCAGAAAACAATGTCCTAAGGACCAGCAGAACTTAATCTAAGATCTGATCCAGAATAGGATCAAACATATGGTTCTTTGAGATCACAAGAGTACAAAAGAAGTGAAAGATCGCAGATCATTGCTAAACAAAAGAAGAAGAGGAACATAGTTTGCTTTTGGAAGGTAAAAATTGATCTACTTCTAAGCGTAAAAGCATGTGCAGGATCATAATTATACCTTTCCATTGGGCAGTTAAAGAACAGAGGTTAGATCTCCATTTTTCACAAAAATAAAACACAACTTCAAGATCCACAGACCATAATATCACAAATGCTACCAACACAAACAAGAAACAAAGTGTATCCAAATTACCTTAAATCGCGACCCAATAGAAGAAAATTTAGACGACTTCGATGATTCTTCAGGAAGTGGGGGAAAGAGACTTGACACAAAGGAGCATTTTGAGGCAGTCAAGAGAGCCTGATGTTCGGCGACAACATAGTCTTTATTTTTGTCAAGAAACTGATTGGCTTGATAAGTTACCTAAGGGATGGGGAACCGTCGATAAATCTAGGTGTAAAACATCAGCAAGCTGACAAGGAAAACTAAATCTAACAAACAGAAACCACGTTTACCTCTCCTGCATAGTGTGCTATAGAAAAATCAGTACGAGAAAGCTTCGGTTTGATGAAGCGTTGGTGATTTTTAAATGTCTGATATAACTTCTGAGCAAAGGTTTCATGTGTCGACTTAGGAAACATGCTGCATCAAACCAGAAAAGAAAGCAGAAAAGTGATATCTAAAAAGGCACAGCATTCCAAACGAAAAGTAGAAGTTCCAGAAATGAGTAAGTCTGTTACAATGCTCATGAATAAGATAGCTAAACTGAATTAAGAATATAAAGGATTTGCTTACCAGGCTTCATCTAGAAGTGCAATTAGTCCACCTGGTTTCTGCAAATGATCAAAAAACACGTGTTAATGGTGAATTCTGAACAAATCAACCGTCTCTGATCAGATGACCCCTCCTCCTATAGAAGGCATGGAGAGTAAGGTCAGGGTTTAGTTCCCTAATATATGCTTGCATTAGTTGCCCAAACCATGAAATATATCAAGAGTAGGAATCTGCAAATTAGGAGCAGAAAACTTTGTGATACAAAAGGTTAGACAAGGGAACAGCTGAAGACCTTTTCAATTAGATCCAGAACATCTTGGTTATCAATAAACTCGACATAACTCCAGTTTATCTCTTCCTTGGCATATTCTTCCTGCTCCATTTTAAATACATGCTGCAAAGAAGCAAGTAAAGACCGCCAGAATAACCATTACCATGTCTCCAAATTTGCAAGATAAAACCCATTAGCTGAGAATACCAACCTGATTGAAATGTTGTTGCAGTTTTTCATTCGTGAAATTGATACAGAACTGCTCAAAACTGTTTTACAATAGAAAAGGAAATGGAAAAAATGAACTCCTGGCTTCTGGGAAGAGGGAAGGGAAAAAGGATGCAGGCAACCTGTGCTTATGATTTTCATAATTCAATGTAGTAAAAGTTACAGTCAATATCATATTGCAATGAAATACCTTGGCAGACAAAAAGTTCAGAGACATCCTAAAACATTTGCTTGAATTTACAGTCATTGTTATATTGCAATCAAATACCTGGCAGACAAACAGTTTAGAGCCATCCTAAAACATATGCTTGAATTTGATTTTCCAGTATACTATCACAAAGTGGCAATGCCTTTATAATCAAAATTTATACGAGCTAGTAAGGACTATTTTGGGATAAAAGAAGAAATATTATCAGAAAGAGAGAAGAGAAAAGGACATTAATGGAGGATATGCAATAATAAGGATAAACAAATATAGTTGAAATGTTATATGGAATCTGGTAAAAGAAATGTGTAACCAAAAACTAAACATGAATCATACTCTCTGCAGAGGAAGAAATAGGCAAAAATAATTAATTTCTAACAATATAACAAATTTACCTGTTGCACTTAAAACTTTCAAAACCATAGATATCAAGTACTCCAATGATGGATTTTGAGTTTGGATCTTGTCCAATTGAGATGTTAATTTTGTCCACGAGCCTGCAGATAAAAGTGCAAAACCCATTACCACCTACATTTTAGAACATTAACACATCCATCTCAAGTCTCGAGAAGAAAACACAATAAATTGATTTTGTCAGTCACTGACCAGTCAAATAAACAAGAATATATTGTCTTGGCCAGAGCATCCCTGCTAGCAACTGCATTTTCAGGATCAAGGGTTCTTGTGATAACCTCCTCAGGTGTGACCATCACACGTTTAATGAGGGCATCTTCCAGGCTTTGGGAATCACACCTGTCTCATGATTTAATTTGTAAAAAAATTGGCTATAGTTAATAAACCACTTAATAAAAAAGAAAAACCAAAGCGATAATGGAAAGGCAGAAGAGACAAATGTACCTAAGAAGTTCTGCTGTCATATTGAGATGGAATCTTGATTTCTCGTCCTTGATGACTGAGGAATCTATCTCTTTTCCTTTTGAAAAATTAACATTACCAAGATGAAGAATTGCAGCAACAACCCTGAAAATTGCCTCCTGAAAGAAACTGTAAACATTTAGAAGCTAGCATAATTATCACACAAAAAAAAAAATAGTAATTTGAACCATAGAGAGAGGAACCTGCTCTTGGTCGCTAATTCCAACTATATCCATCGCTCTTCTGGTTGCAAGATATTCATGTGCATCATTTACACCATCTAATTTGTAACAATTTGATTGATTCAAATAATGATAGGATTGAGGCTTCCCCAATTTATATTTCTCAATGTCCTGCAAATATTTTAACCTTCACACTGCTATACTTGCTAGATTAAAAGAACACACGATGGGACAAAAAGTGAGGAGCAGAAGGTTGAACAGTACCTCTGATGGTGCAGCACAAAGAAGGTAAAAGCAATGATAGTTCCTCTCTGGATCAGATATTTGACAAACACGAGACCTTTCAAGCAGATAAGTTCTAATTGCTGCCCCAGATATCCTTCCATTCTTGTCAAATTGTATTTCAACAAATTTACCAAAACGACTATATCATAAAGCCATGACAAAGAAAAGCCGAAAGTACAATAAGAACCTAAAAATTACAGCTGGGCAATTATAGAAATTTAACTAAAATTAACGATATTACTTAAATAATTGGACTTTTAACATTTTTACAAAAAGAATTTAACTAACACCATGTTCGAAAAAAGAATGAAACGTGAAGAATTACACACCTTGAGTTGTTGTTCCTAACTGTTTTCGCATTGCCAAAGGCTTCGAGAACAGGGTTGGACTGCAATATTTATGTCATGAAGACATCAAAAACAGACATAACTTGTATCAACTTAAACTTCAGGAAATCATGAAGAGGTAGACTAATAATTACGAATATTAGAGAGGACATCCTTTTTTTTCGAAAAAGTTTCTAAATCTTACCTCCAGAACTTGTTGTTCCACAGTTCTTCCTTCAACTCCGGATCTTCCACCCAAGAATGCAAGATACCTCATTAGCATTTTAGTTGTCTCAGTTTTACCAGCACCACTCTCTCCGCTAACCAGAATTGAATTGTTTTTTCCTTCATTAACCATCGCCCTATTATCTTATCCATCGCACATAAATAAGATCATCCAAAAGAGATAAACAGATGAAACACGTATTTATATATACATGCATAAGATATGTAAATTTTCGGGACGTACTACGTAAATCACCTGTATGCAGCATCACCAACAGCAAAAACATGAGGGCTTAGCTCCCCAAATGCAGCTCCCTTATATTGTTCCATCATGTGAGTATCATACAGATGAGGCAATCTTTGAAATGGATTAATTGCGATCAAGATATTACCAGTGTATGTCTACAATGTCAAAGCATTAGTATCAAAATAATAATTCAAAGCATTTCCTTGAATACTGAACCCCTACTTCAGTTCCTCATCATATCTTGAAAAAGAAACATAGAATTAGAATAACCTACATATATTTCATTGAGTTCATATCTAGTGGCCAAGTTTTGCAAAACGCCAGGTTCATGCAAATAAGACAGCTTTGTCATGTCATCGACACCTCCCTGTGGAGCTTCAGTGTCCTTGGGAAAAACTTTCAGAATACTCGTTACAACCTGCACAAAGCCATAAAGCCAATTGAAACTATGTAATTTATGCTTAATACTCACACCTTCCAACAGAAGATGGTGCAAAAAGTACATTTGAATTTAATGAAGATCAAAATTTTGGATGATATTACAACCAAACTAGGCTAGTTAACAAACATGAAGGAACCACAGAGTAATATACTAACAAATGTGACAACCAGGAGCAACAGAATCGTCATACGCTAGATTTATGGAAGAGAGAATGTCCCTGAAGGAGAGATTGAGTATCTCTTAAAACTTCCTTGCTATATCTTCCAAAGTTCCCATAGATGAACTATTATAATTTTAAGGGGCCACTACTTTTTACCATTTCCCAATTTTCACTGACAAAGCTTTATCAATACCTAATGCTAAGGCACCATCATGCCTAAATTTTTGAGAAGTAGAAGAAAATGAAGCTTTGGGGCTGAGAAAGTTTTCCCTTCCAGCACCTAAGGCATTTCTCGACTACATCATCAATAACTACATTTGCTTATTGTTCATGCGTGTGTATACGCATGTGTGCATATGTGTCTGTGTGTGTGACAGAGAAAAAGAGAGAGAGAGAGAGAGAGATCATCGTAAACATAAGATTCAAAACATATCCCCAAGTTAGCTCCCAGAATGTAGGTGGCATTAGTATTTGTTTGGTTGGCGAAATACTAATCACCACAGAAGTATAGTAACTTCTTACCATTCTCCCCCCCCAACCATAAGGTTGGTGCTTTAACAAAATCAAGTGGCCAGTAGTATTTCAGAGTCCATCTATATAAGAAAATCTTGTTTATCATCTCTTATGTTTTCTAAGTTGACCTGCACAATAAGTCTTCAGTTCTTTAATTGGAGCCTTCTCAAAATGTCTTTTCAGTATTATTGAGCATCTCAAGCCCCTCAGGATATTACTCTAAGACCTAAATACTTAAATTTGTATTATCAAAAAGTTCCAAAATGGAATATAGTAATGAATCAGTTTTGTCATAATAATGGGACGTCTTTTTTCTTTTTCTGGAAAAAACAAATTAGAAGTAGAAGCACCTGTCCTGAATAAAAGGAAAAGTCAATTCATTAATTGTCAGCATACTTACCGTTTTTCCATTTGTTGTATTAACGTGAACCTCACGGCCTTTGATCTGGGTTACTTCACCATCAATCCATGCCAAAACAGGATCTTCAACCCACACATGAGAGCCTACAATTATATTATCTGGGGCAGCCTGCAAATACAATATCATCATTGAAGATCTTTGAAATATCAAGCTACTCATCCAGAGAAACAGTAAGCAATATGACAATAAATTTAAAGCCAAACAAGAAACAAAATGGAAATCCCAAATTCCGAAACTTATTAAACGTAGTCACCCATTGAGGTTTTAAAAGAAAAAATGAGTCACACATTTGTTAAGGCAATTATCCTAAAATCTCCTTCCGCAACTTGACTTCTTTTTGCAACACATCATACATACATTTCTATCATGCAACCCAAAAGCAAAACAATGCAAGCAACAAGAACCGGCAGGCTGGCCTCCAGCAAGGAAAAAAGCTCTTATGCTGACCCGGAAAATTCTCAAGCTGTCTTCATCTTATCTCAGCTAGATACAAACAGCAAAGCATAGTTACGATTCAAAGGAAGCGATGAACCCTAAACACCTAACGTTCAAGTCAAAAAGCAGGCAAAAAAATTCAAATAATCGTTCGTTTCCTTGCTCCTTCCTATACATCTGATCTTATCCATTACAGAACACGGTTATAGTGTCAAGTTTAACGAAAATTCAAATATCAAATATAATCTCTTCGTTGACACAATATTCTCTCGTGAACTTATCTTGCACCTAACCATGAGTATACTTCTGATAAGGAGATAACAAGACCCAGGATGCCCATACAGTTCTCCAAACAAAATCCGAAAGCAGGAAGCAAAAGCAAACATGCTACGGTTAACGGGAAAAAAAAAAAGAAGCAGCAAATAAAAAATTACAGAAATAAACAACGAACTCAACACATGCAGTTTATCATAGGGAAATTTACCATTGAAATTCGAAAGTAGCAAAACAGGGCTCTGATCTTCAGCTCATCGAGAAAAGAACCAATGCAGATTGCAGAGAAAACGAAAATCAGCTAATACTTTGAACAAACCAAAACAACGTTCGAATTCCTCAGAATCACCGAGCGTCCACTACGAACCCTCTCTCTCTCTCTCTGAACCAGTTTATTGTGAAGGCTTATGTACACACCTCTCTCTATAAAAACTTTTGAAATCCCCTCTCTTTCTCTCTCTCTCTCTCTCTCTCTCTCTCTCTCTATAAGCTGTTACCTCGTGGGCCTTCGTCTCTCTACACGTAGAGATTTCTTGGGTTTCTCTACGTATATAAAGGTCGTCTAGTCAGCTTACGGTGGGACCGTCAGTCAGCCCCCCGCCCCAACGCCTGTCTTCTCTTCTCTTTTAAATGCTGTAAACTCAAAGCTATTGTCTTTATTAACTGATTAAACAAAATGATTTTAGATTTTTAATAACTACGAAAAATGTAAAATGGTAATTTTTTTTTGGGTGGGAAAATTATTCAAAATTACTTTTTTAAAAAAAAATAGAATGAGAATAAAAATAGATGAATTTAAAATTATTAATAATTAACCCCAAAAGAAACTAAAAATATTACCCCGAGTGTTTTGTTAATGTCATTAAGTAAAATATGGGACTCATAATTTACAGGACATTGAATTATTAATATAAATTTATTATAATATCATTCTACTCAGTAATGAGTTGTCATAATATTCTTTAGTAAATTTATTATTATAGTAATTTTAAAATTGAATTATTAATAATTAATTAGCATTTAATAATTTTATGGTGGCTTATATTAGATCATTTATTAACAGTTTTATTATTAAGTAAAATAAAATGATGGACATTATATTAATTTCATGGAAAAAACTACTATTCACTATTAATTAATTATATAAAGTAATTTTTTATTTGTTAAATTCTTCTTCTTCTTCTTCTTTTTTAATCAGAAATTATATTTATTATACTCCTCGTGGAGCAAATGATCTTGTACCAGTTCAATCACGACCTAAATCCTGTTAATGAAATCGACAACAAATGCCCGATTCTGTTCCCAGTCCTAACTCATAACACACATCTTTACTTCCATCCCTCTTCTCTCTCAAATCTCAATGGCTTCCTTCTCGCTCCTTCAACCTACCCATCACTTCTCCTCCATCAAATGCTCCTCTTCTTCCCCCACTCCACCACCCCCCCGGCCCCAGCACCAGCCGCAGAAGCACCGACGCCCCGCCGACGAGAACATTCGCGACGAGGCCCGCCGCCACAACCTCCCTCACAGGCACCATTTCTCCGCTAAGTACGTTCCCTTCAACGCCCCCGCATCCTCCACCGAGTCCTACTCCCTCGACGAGATCGTCTATCGCTCCCAGTCTGGCGGCCTCCTCGATGTTCAGCACGATATGGCTGCCCTCAAGCACTATGACGGCGCATTCTGGCGCTCCCTTTTCGATTCCCGTGTTGGCAAGACTACCTGGCCTTTCGGCTCCGGCGTTTGGTCCAAGAAGGAGTGGGTTCTGCCGGAGATCGATGACGACGACATCGTTTCGGCTTTCGAAGGGAATTCCAATCTCTTCTGGGCCGAGCGGTTCGGCAAAGAGTTTCTCTCCATGAGCGATCTCTGGGTCAAGCATTGTGGCATCAGCCACACCGGCTCTTTCAAGGATCTGGGCATGACAGTTCTGGTCAGCCAAGTGAATAGACTGAGGAAACTGAACAAACCCGTGGTGGGCGTTGGTTGCGCTTCTACCGGCGACACGTCAGCTGCGTTGTCCGCATATTGCGCGTCTGCTGGGATCCCTTCCATCGTCTTCTTGCCTGCTAACAAGATCTCAATGGCTCAGCTGGTGCAGCCCATTGCCAACGGGGCGTTTGTTTTGAGCATAGACACCGACTTTGATGGCTGTATGCAGCTGATAAGGGAAGTCACTGCCGAGTTACCGATCTATTTGGCGAATTCCCTCAACAGCTTGAGGTTAGAAGGGCAGAAAACGGCGGCCATTGAGATCTTGCAGCAGTTCGATTGGGAGGTTCCCGATTGGGTTATAGTCCCTGGTGGTAATCTGGGTAATATTTACGCTTTTTACAAAGGGTTTTATATGTGCAAAGAGTTGGGTCTTGTTGATAGGATTCCTAGGCTTGTTTGTGCTCAAGCTGCCAATGCGAACCCCCTTTACTTGTATTACAAATCTGGGTGGAAAGATTTCCAAGCTGTTAAGGCAAATGCTACCTTTGCCTCCGCTATTCAAATTGGTGACCCTGTTTCCATTGATAGAGCTGTTTATGCGTTGAAGAACTCCGATGGTATTGTGGAGGAAGCTACTGAGGAGGAGTTGATGGACGCCATGGCTCATGCAGATTCTACAGGGATGTTTATTTGTCCTCACACTGGGGTTGCATTGACAGCCTTGATTAAGCTGAGGAAGAGTGGGGTTATAGGTGCCAATGATCGGACGGTGGTGGTCAGTACAGCTCATGGGTTGAAATTTACGCAGAGTAAGATTGATTACCACTCCAAGGAGATCAAAGACATGGCCTGCCGATTTGCTAACCCACCTGTGCAAGTGAAAGCCGATTTCGGGTCTGTTATGGATGTTTTGAAGAAGTATCTGTTGAGTAAAGCTCCAAAACATTAGGCGGCTAGTGAGAATTGTAAGTTTTGCTCATGATACTATTCTATCTTATGCTTAGTTTTGGGCGTTATTTAATGTGCTTATGGAATTGAGGGCTTCTTGTTAGGACCTGGGATAGAGGAGGATCATCTATTAGGCATCACTGCCGATTTTGACAAGTTCATCATTTCAATCAACTGATAACTCTATTTTCTTTTCATGATCTATGCTTTTTCTTTGAGCATTTCATATATTTGATGATTTGCTTTGTGTGGTATCTAATGCTTCTTCATATCTTTCAATTGGATGGTGAGAATCTAAGTCAAGAACAGCATCAAATAGCCATTGATCACCATGGATTTGGGGGACTAGAAAAGTTGGCAGGTCTAGAACTTGTCTGGCCTAAGGGTGTAATAGTATTATAGAGAAATACATATTTTTCTTAGATTGCATATCCAGGTTAGTCAAGTAACAGAGATTCTCTGTATAAAATCTCATATCTGATTATATTATGTATAGTATGATTCAGAATGATAAGTTTAGTGGGTGAGGATTCTTTTCTGAAGGAAATCGGGCATGGCTTCATTTGGTTTAGGGGTCTTCAGGTTCATGGTTTGTGTTTGCAGAATGAGATGAATTCTTGTATAGAGTGATTCCTTGTCATGCCCAGCAATCTCTCCCATGCTCCTCTTCTTGCGGAATTAGATGAATTCTATTGTTCCTGTCCTGAACCTAATTACACTGGGTGTGAAATGTTAACTACAAATGCGGTGGTGGAATCGGGTGATGGGGGGCAAGAATTGAAGGAGTGCAGAGGCCAGGGTGTAGCTAGAATTATAGGGGTACAAGGGCAGAACTTGAGTAAGGCGGTTAGAGAAGAATGCAAAAGTTCTATCATGGCCTATTTTGCATATATTTTGTGTTGATTAAAAAAAAACCCATATTTTGCCAACATATTTTCCCAACAGAACGCTATTCATGATCTACCTAACCCAAAATAATTCACGAAAAGAGTTGTTCAATCCATAAAAATCAATAGAGCAATTATCCATCCATTCCAGTTTATTTTGGTATCTTCAGTGTTGCTCGATGTTTCTTCTTAGATAAAACTCATCAACTATCAAAATCAGAATCTCCTTCTCAGTATAACTCACTAGTGAATTTGCAAGAAATCATCTTTCATCTTGTTAAGAAGCTAATTCTTTACAAGATTCATTGCTAAAATGCTTCTTTAGTGGTAGCTAGAGAGACCGAAATTGGTAAGATAATTCAAAGTAGTCTATCAATAAGGGGACAAATTCTTGGCTTTCTTGACCTAGCTAACGACTAATATAGTTAAGAACTATTGCTTCCCACTCTGAATAATCCCCATTTTGCTGGATTATCGCCAATATAATCATAAAAAGCTAATTTTCGATTGGGGAACCTGTTGAGTGTTGAGCTGAAAGTATTCCAAATGATGTTTCAAGTGCAACTTCTCTTGTTCGCTATAATCGTCATGATGAAAAGTACTTGTGAGCTTGTAAATATAATCAATTTCGAACAAACTAAGATCATGTCTTGGATTTAAAGATGGACTGAGAACGAGAAACTCAAATCTTTTCTTTATTAAATTTGTAATTTACTTGGGCAGTTGAGAGTCTGTAGTAACTATGGACCATCTATACAATATTTTTAGAGATGCAATCGATCTCTTTTAGGAGGGTAATAAGAGTTCATATGAGGAATTTTCTACAAAATAATTCCAGACATTATGAATTAGAATTCCATTCATTTATTCTAAATGCACTGCATTTACTAGATCTTGAGATTTACGGTGTAAAACTTGAGAGAAATCATCTGCAATCACATAATCTCCTTCATCAAGTGTAAGATACAACATAACCCCAAATGATTTCATGGAATCAGGAGCTTAATCTGCATCTCTCCCTCCATCTGACTATAATTGAAACATTCAGAAGTCATGTTCTTTTAAGAGTAAACAAGTTGTCTCAGATCAAACTGAATAGAGAGTTCTAGTGCAAACCCCATCTAGTATCATCAGGTCATATTAAGTTTTCAATTTAATTCAAGCACCTACTTGTTTCAATTTCATCAGTTGCAATTAATTTCGGAGTTAGTTCAAAGAATTTGACTGCTATGTTGGCCTCAATCAATCAGTGACTTGGGAGTTTTAGGGTAGCCATGGCTTGCTATTGATTTGAATAATACCTATTAAACAGTAGTAGTAGTAGAAAATATTGTTATTTAAAAAAAAAAAAAATAGAAATTATGTATTTAGTGAAAATAATTTTTTGAAAGTCACAAATTATAACTTTTGTTATTAAACCTTATTAAAAGTATCCTTTGATTTTAATAAATTATTAAAAAATATTTTATATTTTATATGTTTCGGTCATAAAATTACTTTTAAAACCTAAAATTGAACTCAAATTTATGTGGCACTTGGCAGTTTTGCAATAATGAAAAGTAAAAGTATCTTTTGACTCATATATTTACAAGAACTTTTTATACCTTCTCTTAATTATGTTACATATTCATATTAATTAGAAAATAAATTTATGATAAAAATACACGCGCACACAAAAATATATATATATATATATATATATAAAGTCTTTAACTCCAATTCATAAATAAATAAATAAATAATTACTAAAGTCAATGAACAAAAATGTATAGAGAAAAATAAATAAATAAATACATTATTAAACCATGTTTTTGCTGCCAATCTATCCTGTCACTAAAAATTTTAGGTATAGTCCGACCAATCAAATCAAGCCAACAAATAAAAAATTACCCAAAAAAAATGTACACTGTCATGTGTCTTCTTCCATGGCCATGGATGAACCCGGGCCAGGGCTTGGGCTTCGTTCCGGGCCCAACTTCGACTTTCCTTTCTCCTTCGCTGAATTCATCTTCTCCAGCTTTAATCCTGCTCTGAATCTTGCTATGAAGTTATCAGCTTTCGTGTTCACATCCGGGCTTGGACAGAACAACTGATTCGACGCATCTCCTCCCTTCATTTCCGAACTAGAATCATTTTTCTCTTCAACCTCATCTAAATCAGGTGACCCACTTCGCGAGCTGCTAATGCTTTCCAGTCTAACGTAGTCACCTTGAACTACGAACTTCCACGCCGGCATTTTGAACGGAGGCGGAGGTGGCGGCGGCGGGATTGGAATCAATGGTGATTCATTGCCAATCATTGTACTTTCCTCTCTTCTGTTAAACTTGTTTACCTTAGCAGGAATGTTAGGTTCTTGAGAGGGGAATGGTGCTTTCTGAGACCTGGTTTCTGATTTCCTTGATCTGGTTTCTGAAGCACGTGACTGGAATGACGCTGGTGGCGGTGGCGGCGGGGGTGGTGGGGGGACTGAATGGATTTTCTTTGACTTGCCTTTCTTGGAGGAGAACAGGTTCTGGAAGAAAGGTGCAGGAGGAGGAGGTGGCGGCGGCGGAGGGGGGGACGGAGGTGGTTGTAAAGTAGGTTGCTGTGAGTAATTGAAGATTGCTTCTAGATTTTCAACACTTTTTTGTCTTTGCTTCTTCTTCTTCCTCCTCAAAGAAGTTAAGAAATCCTTAGTAGTCCCGCCTCTCTTCTTCTCACTTTTCATACTCTTCTCGTACAGAAGCAGAGGTGGCGAGGGCGGGGACGAGGCGGGTGGTGGCGCCGAAGACGATTCACAACTAACCTTGATGCCCAACTCAGCTTCCCCCGAACTTCGATCCTTCCCTTCTGCAAGATTTTGATATGTTCTCTTCTTCTTCCGTTTCACCGCCTTCTGCGGGGGTGGCGGCGGCGGAGACGAAGGTGCCTGCGGCGGAGATGGTGGCTCCGGTGGGGCTGACGGCGAGAGATTATCCAAAACTTGCTTTTCTGTTTGAATGACAAAAGTATCAACTTGTATGTCCTTAGAATTGTTATAACGATCGCCACCTTCTTCTTTAATCTCTCGTCGTGGTCGGCCGGAGAACTGTTCGGCGGTTGAAACACGATTATTATAGAGATGGGTATCATCATAAAACCTCCATGGATCATCGCCGGCTGTCCATGAAGATTCCTGCAGCCTCAGATCTGGATATGAGCTGCTACTTCTGAGCCTAGTGAAAGAGCTAGAGCTAGTCCGATCTGCATACCACCGATATGGAGTAACAGGGTTGGATTTTGAACTATCTTGTGACACTGTTCTTGAAAACTTGTAAGCATCATAGGACCTTGTACTAGCATCTCCATTGCTGCTGCTGTTGTTGCTTCTGCTGAGGAAGCCAAAAACGATGGCGACAAGGACCAAGGCGAGATTTACTTTGTCCCAGCTTTTCTTAACCAGGTTTGGTCTGAGAAGTTGGGAGGTGGAGGAGGGAAAGGAAGGGATGACGAAGAAGATGAAAGCAAATGCAGTGAGCAACAAGAGGATGACGAGGAAACCGGAATTGAAGAGGAGAGACTGACGGCGGCGGAGCCGGTGATTTTCGCCAGACTGGAGCCAGAATGGGGACATGTCTTGGTCTTCTTCTTCCATGATTTGAGAAGTTGGGTGATGCTTTTGGTTTGCTTTTCTTGAAGCTTTTTTGTTTGGGGTTGGTGGTGACTTGATGCTTTCTTGCTCCGCTTTAGTATGCTTTGCTTATTATATATAAATTGATGATTATAATAATAATAATAATAATAATAATAAAATGGATTGGATTATCGAATATGTATAATATATATATATATATATATATATTCTTATAACTATAATGATGGGAAATGGGGTAATAATCAATACATTTTTTATTTTTTAAAAAGAAGGGTGACATGATTTGGATTGCATATAATCCAAGAAATTAATCATTTCATAGAAACATTGTAAAATTCCATGTGCCCGTTGATTTTCTGGCATTTATACGTGTGTGTGGGGGGGTATATATATATATAGTTTCTTTTAATTAAAATGTATACAATTTAATAATTAAATGAGACTTATAGACCCATAATAATATAATTAATTTTATATAAAAACAGCTATAAACGGGAGAGACAAAAAAAAGGGGAGGGGGTCAAGTCCATAGTGTCCGCGTATGACAACTAAATCTTACTTAACACACTATAGCTAAAATATATTCCAATGGCCGCTATATCTTTTTATATATACATATATATATATAGATATAGATATATCCTTACAACTAATGATTACTTTAAAGGAAAGCGTGTTTTTCCCTGCAAGTCCTATATATATATTTAAATCCAAGACCTTTGAAATATCAATTTATATATAATTAGAATGGTGTTGGGAAAAAAATAATATATATAAAAATAATGTTGGTCTTTCTTGTGGAGCAAAAAAATGGACGAGTTTTCTGTTCAAGTTTTTGATAGCTTGTGAGGTTAGACAAAAAAATCATACTACTTCTGCTTCCATTTTTGACGCAATAGACCTTTGTTTTCTTTTACTTTCTTTTTAAGGAAAGTTGAGAAAAGAAAATTTCATAGTTTTGATTAACGAGTATTTCTTGTTTGATATTTTCAGCCTTTTGTTTTTTACTAATTCATGTTATTATAATCTTTAGGATGAATGAGCAAATTAATCAACTATTTTCATCACATTTCATTTTATACACACAGGATACTACTCTCCAAAACGAAACAATTTGAAGCCATATATATATATATATATATATATATATATATCTCTCTCTCTCTCTGAGTTTTAGTTTCTGTTATAATGCATACACCATCCAGAAAGAAAACCAATCAAGATATCAATATCCAATTTCTTGAAGCACTTAACAAACAACAGTCTCAAATGATACCCCGCCATTTTGCTACGAATCATGCCATTTTCATACACACGCAGGACAAATCCTCACGGGGATTCAAATATCAATTCTAGTAATTTCTCTTCCTTGTTACTGCTTCCTAAAGTTCCCACTGCCATCCGTTAACAGTTATTTCACAGTTTCAGTAGACATTTCATATCATGTTCTGTACATGATCATATGGAACTTGTTTTAATTGCTTCAAGTTTCAGATAGTTGCGACTTCTGCAGTGCCAGTCTTTGTTTTTCTTCCCCAGCGTTACTACTAGATGGAAGCTTTATCTACACCATTCTCATATCTGGGTTTCCTTTCATTTCGGGAATCATGTGCAAGTACGATGGATAGAGATACTCCTAATGGCGAGAAAGCAGAAGAATGATTATTGTGATAACAACGACAACTGTACATATCAAAGCCTGCAATGGCCATCACGTATGTGATTGATTAAGACATAAATGGCAAACCAAAAGACTAATCAAACTTGTTGACCATTTAAATCTTCAACATTATAATAACTAACTACTCGCTGCTCACGGTGCTCTTCAGCACAGAGTTGACAGCTTTTTCATATGATTGTGATCATATAGCCATCATAAGAACAAGAAATTATAAACAGTTCATGAGGTTCACTCACAGCTATTGCAGAAGCAGCAAGTCCTGATCGCTCCCTTGGATCCTTACGGTAATAGTTACCAAAGTATAGAACGGTTGCGAAGTACCAAATCAATGGGCATACAAATCCAAGGAGAAGGCTATGGAAAGCAGTTAAACCACACATGAGGGTAGGAAATAATAAGAGATGGAGTAAGTGGAGGAGGTTGGAAGAACTTACGAAGACCATCCTATTCCGCAGCCAAAGCAAGGAAGGGGTTTATCATAAGCTCCTAATTGGGGACCCTCTACATCTCGAATGGGTGCATATTCACCTTTCTTTTGTTCAATCACATCTGTTGAGAGTCCTGTGTTTGGAGCAAGTGTCTGATTACTACTTATTCATTAAGAACCATATCTGCAGAATGTCTCCAAAAGAAAAAAGAAGAAAAGCATTCTGCATTTTCTTTTTTCATTATGAAGGAAAGTATTAGTCACGGAAATATATGCATGGTAACATATTCCCAACACATAGATGAAGCAATTAATGCATGGGCAAAGCAATTGTGTTTATGCAGCTTTTAGAAGAACAACTCAAAAGCCAAAATACTTTTTGAAAATAAAATTTTATTAAGGGAGCAGAATATAAACAGGAGGAGATAAAGAATCCTTAATAAAAAAGAAATAAAATCAGGAAGGAACAGAAAAATGGAACAAAAAGAGGGGGTTAACAATTATTGTTAGAGAGCCTCTTGTCTGGAAAAGAAATCTAAGACAGCCTCCTAATTCCTTTGCATGATAGGCAAAGGCAAACACTGAAAAAGGCATGCACTTTAGGCCATAAAGTCCATCATAGCTTGTGTAATATTAATACATTTTTGGCCCAGTCACAAAACCAGCACCCAGCAAAAAGAATCCCTCTTCAAGGCATTTTATGCTTGCTTCACCCATCCACTTAAACGGATCAAGAAAAACACCTCAGGCAAACAACTTTAACCCCAAATTAAGAGGCAAACAACTTACTCCAAATATGAGAAGCCACCTCACAATACAAGAACACTACTAATCTTTGACTCCCTAGAAACTAGAAGACATCAAAAAAATATAAGGTGAAATAGCAATATTTGGACGATGGCTCTGAAACAAGCTATTAGTGTTAATCTTACTAAGAATTGGAATCCCAATAAAGATGTTAACCTTTTGATGGAACTTTCACCTTCTGGAAAGAACTAGCAAAAACAGAATGGGTAGAAGTATGATCTTGATTCAAAAAGGTCAAGAAAAGATTACAAAAGTATATACTGGAAGATCCAAGAGACCGAGCCTACTCATCAGCATAAGGTGATGGATGAAAAGACTCAAGCATAGTGATGTCAAAAATCTCTTTGCGGTTTTAAATGTCTGTAAAATTCAATATTCCAGAGACATGAAGACCTTGCTGGGTGACAAAAGAAGGAATATAATGATTTTGGCACACCAAGAGCTTATAAAGGCGAGGAAATATAATAGGAAAAAAAAAACGCTCTTGCAACCAAGGATCCTCCCCAAAATAAAAAAAACAAAAACTATCTCCCACCCCCCAAATGAAGCAAAGGATGAACTGAAGAATATACCTAAAATAAGAATATCAAAGGGCTTCACTGACTCATGTTTGCTCCCTCTGGTCTCCCACCCAATTTGATGAAGAATATACCTACTCCTGATCACCCTATGCCACAAAGACAGTGGCTCAAGAGGAAGACACCGAAACCATTTAGTAACTGAAAGGGATATTTTTGGAAACCAGATTCTCTGAGACTCCACCTTCCTTTTTAGCTGAACAACATATCCAATTTACTGGTGATCCTTCTTTTCCTATCAACCCCAGTCCAAAGAAAACCCCTCATTATTCTCTCAATTTTGTCTACTACACCCACTGAGAGTCCTGCAAGGGGAAATGTAATAAAGAGGAATACTAGACAAGCAAGCTCGGATAACCATAACCCTTCCCCTCTATTAGAATATTGTAAAATATTCTTGTACATAAAAGTATGACTATTTTTTCAAATATGTTAGCGTAATTAAGAAGTAAATTAATAGGATAATTTATGTTGGTTACCATATATAAATTCATCTACATGTATATATATCTCTACTCTCATTTCAAAAAAACTATAAAAAAATATTCAGTACTCTTTTCACTAACTCTTACATGGTATCAGAGTTAGGGTTAGGGTTAAGGTGTTGAAGATCAAATTACATCAGACCAAAAGAATAGTTGAACAACCCATTCAAATCGCCGGAGGAAGTTGACAACTGATCCCTGGCCAATTTGGAGTGCGGCCAGCACAGTGGTGTACATGGGAGAAGCTGAGGAGGTTGTTTGTGCGGCAGTTTGAGACTGTGTGCATTGGGTTTGCCGGAGGAGGGTACTCCTATGTGTGTTGTTTTTCCGTACAAGAACATAAGCTGCTAAGGAGCTCGGTTGGCCAGTCCTGTGCATGAAACCAGAAGGCCGGAGAGGAGAAAGCTGCAGAAGAGCAGACAGTGCAACAGAAAGCGATTCTCTGCTCTTCGACGCAATTTGAGGTGTTTCTGCGAATGTCATTCCAGATTAGGGTGAGCATTGGAGTTCTGTGGTGATTTCCGACTAAAAGAAGACTGTTTGGTGGTTTCCAGGGGTGGTGCGTGGCTCTCCAGCGACGGCGCGTGCGACAGTGTAGAATCTTCGATGGTTGACAATGAGGTTCCAGTAGGGTTGTTGACAACCGTGCGTGAAGAAGTACTCTATTTTCTCAAATTTTCTGGTATATCTGTAGTGTTTTTGGTGTGTCTCTAACTGCTGTGTTTGGATATTTTGGGTGACAATTTGTGAATATTCTTGAATAAAAAATAAGTAATAACAGGTTTTCTGTAAGTGAGGTAGTCCAAGCAATATCAAAAATCACTAAGCATAAATTAAACAGCACAAATTATTTGAAATGGATCAAAACTATTAGGGTTTATCTACACAGTAGTGATAAAGATGATCACTTGACTCAAAACCCTCCCACTGATGAAACTAGACAAATCTAACTAAGAGATGATGCACGATTGTTTTTGCAGATTACAAACTCAATTGATAATGAGGTAATTGCCTTAATTAATCATTGTGAGTTTGTTAAAAAACTGATGGATTATTTAAAATTTCTCTCACGGCCTATTTTATGGAATTTAAAAAGATACATGAGGAGTTTAATATACTTTTGTCGTTTAGTGCTGGCATCAAGGTACAACAAACACAGAGAGAGCAGATGGTCATAATGAGCTTCTTGACTGATCTCCATACGAATTTGAGACTGCTAAATCTCAAATTCTATCTGGTTTCGAGATCACAACTCTTCGAAAAATTTTCAGTAGAGTGTTACATACAGAGACTACTACACCTAATCAACATACTAATGTTCTTGTTGCCAGAGGAGGAGGAAGAAATAATACCAGGAGAGGGAACAGAGCAATGGATAGTCAGAATAGTGATTGAAGCAATATTGTTTGTTATTACTGTCATGAGTAAAGATACATAAAACGACAATGCAAGAAATTACAAGACTGGAATCAGAGAACACAAACTGCTAATATTGCTACTGTTGCTATTGTTAGCTTCTCTTATAAGAAAACTATTATGGTTTTAGCTGATGAGTATGAAAGATTCTCACAGTTTCAAGATTCTTTGAAAGAATACACATCAGCCGCTGCTTCTACTGAATCAGATAAAAAATGTCTTATCTCCTCATCAAATAAATAAGTGATTGATTCTGATGCTACAAATCACATGACAAGTAATCCTAATATCTTCTCTACATTTCGATCACACAGAGCGACTTCTCTTGCAACTATTGCTGATGAGTCAACATATAATATTGAGAATTTCAGGACTATAAAATCAACTACTTCTATTACCCTGACATCTGTTTTAAGTTTACCTAAACTTATTTTCAATTTGATTTATGTAAGTAAACTTATCAAAGATCTTAATTATCGTATCTCATTCTTTCCTAATCATTGTCCTTTTCAGGATTTTATAACGAAACAGATTATTGGTAAAGGGCATGTATAAGAAGGTCTCTACATTCTTGATAGTTGGGTGCCTCGATCAGTTGTCTGCTCTAGTGTTGTCTCTCTATTTGAAATACATTGTCAGTTGGGATATCCATCTCTCATTGTATTGAAAAAGTTGTGTCCTCAATTTCTTGATGTATCTTCATTAGATTGTGAGTTGTGTGTCAGGAACCCATTTATGGTGAAATAAAAGAAAAGGTAAGTTACAAAATTCACAAAAAAAGACGAAATAATAAGAAAACTAGGGTTAAGGTTTGTCAATCCTGATAAGCTCATCAATCCCGCAGCCGACACCTCAGCCATCCTCATCTCATCCTGTGGCAAACACTGTGCTCACTGCACCGTGCAATTCTGACAAGTTGATTCCGCCAACAAGAACGTTTCCTTCATTGCATTTAAGCCTATAAATGGCCATCTTTTATTATTTGCAAACATAATGAAATTAATCAATAAAAATCCTCTGTTTTCCCTCTCTTCAATATTTTTCATCTTTTTCTCTATTCTTCTTCTTCCTTATTTTCTCTTCAGATTAAATTCATGTCTAAGGTGTCTGACAAGGTAGCATTAGAGCCCAAACCGGCGGAATCCTACGGCGGGGTTGCACCCCACACTCAATCCAAAGGGAAGGCAACGGCGATCGAGCTGGAGAAACCCGAACTCTCCGTGAAGGATGTTGATAGAAAATTCACCTCCTTCATGGAAGAAATGTATGAGATGAAGGCAAATTCAGTATCAGTTCAAGTACCTGGTAGAGCTGATACATGGCTGAGCGCCGCACCAGGAGAAACCCAAAGAAGGCTCAATGCATTTGATAGCCGAAACCCGCGAGGCTGATGATCTTCTTCTCTTTCCTAACAGTACGAGCTAGTTAGGGGCTCTAACACCCTCAGAAGACTGGCCAAAGCCAACGGATCCACGCGGAGAGAGAGGTCTGCTTCCTCTCCTGAGGAGCGGCCATCTCCCTGTTACTCCCCCGAACGGCACGCACGACACAGAAGGGTTTCAACCCTTATTTAGGCCTGGTTCACTGGACCGAACCGAACCAGCGGAGGAAGTGGACTGGCCTGATTCGACCCGAACCAGTCTACACCGATCCAGCCCGACCTGACCTGATTTGAACCGAACCAGGTCTGTTCCCGGCTGAACTGGCCCAAACTGAACCGGCCTAATGGATCCTATGCCCAGAAATGGTTCTGCCAAATTTCTTTTGCTTCTCAAGGTGGAGATTCCATTTTTCAAAAGAATAAATCCCTGCAGGTGGATTCGAAAGTGTGAGAAATATTTTATGATGCACAATATTCTTGACAAGTAGAAGGTGACGATTGCATCATTGTACTTAGGAGAAATTTTTTATATATGGTACTATGGATGGCAAGCCAAAATTAATGTCATAGATTGAAACTATTTTGCGAAAAAGCTTTGTCGTAGATTTGGAGGACCATTATAGAAGGATTTCATAGAGGAATTTACCAAACTATCTTAAACAGGTACTGTTCTTGACTATTTAAAAAATTTTGAACACTTACGCTCTCTCATGGATGCAGATAACCCAACACTTTCAGAAAGATTTTCATATCCACCTTTATTAGTGATCTCAAGCCACAGTTACAGGCCATGCTAAGACTCCTCAAGCCGCAAACGCTTAATAAAGCATTCGAACAGGCCTTACTACAAGAACAATCTGTTATAAAACTGTCTCGAAATTAATATCATACTAATAAAGTTATTAAAATCGCGAAAGTATTTCAAACAATAAATAATGATCAACTGCTCCGAAAGGATATGGAGCTTAGAAGAGCAACAGCTACTTGCTACAACTGTGGAGACTGGTATTTTCCAGGACACCATTGTGCAAATAAACCAGTAATGGCCATAGAGGAAATTGTCATGGAAGGGTCTCTAAGAGAAAAGGTTTTCTCAAATCAACCTTGAGGACAAGGTCGATACTCAAGGGGATGGTATTGCCACGAACCCATTTAAAGTAAAATAAAAGGAAGGGTAGGTTAGGAAATTCACACAAAAAGATAAAATAATTAGAAAACTAGGGTTAAAGTTTGTCAATCATGATCAGCTCATCAATCCTGCAGCTGACGCCTCAGCCATCCTCATCTCATCCTGCGGCGGATGCCGCTCACCACACCGTGCAATTCCGACAAGTTGATTATGCCAATAAGAACATTTCTTTTATTGCATTTAAACCTATAAATGACCATCTTCCATCGTTTGTAAACAAAATGGAAATTAATCAATAAAAATCTTCTGTTTTCTCTCTCTTCAATATTCTTCATCTTCTTCTCTGTTCTTCTTCCCTATTTTCTCTTTAGATCAGACCCATGTGTAAGGTGTCTGACATCATATCAGTTTGCAAAATATTATCGTAACTCGTCGAGTTCAAGAATTAATAAATGAGCTGAGTCTGCTTTTGAATTAGTTCATTCTGATATTTAGAGTTCGTGTCCTATTATGTGTAAAACAGGGTTTAAATATTGTTACTTTTGTTGATGATTTTTTTCGAATAACTTGAATATACTTTATGAAGAATTATTCTGAAATATTTACTCATTTCTGTGCTTTTCTTGCGGAAATCAAAACTCAATTTAATGTTCCTATGCATGTGCTAAGAAGTGGTAATATTAAAGAATATATGTTAGATTCATTTCAAAATTATATGACTCAACATGAGATTCTTCATCAATTTTCTTGTGTTGATACATCATCTCAAAACGAGATTACTGGGAGAAAAAACAGATATTTACTTGAAACTGTTCGATCTCTCTTATTTAAGACACGAGTTCATAAGCAATTCTACGCTAATGCTGTATCCACTGCTTGTCGTCTATCATCTACAGTACTCAAAGGTGATATTCCTTACAGTATTCTTTTTCCCAACAAATCTTTGTTTTTGGTAGAGTCGCTAGTATTTGGTAATATTTGTTATCTTCGAAATGTATGATCCAGTATTATTAAGTTGGATTCCAAAGCCTTAAAGTGTGTTTTTTTATAATATTCTTGCTTGTAAAAGAGATATCGGTGTTACTTTTCAAACCTCAATAAATATCTAATATCAACCGATGTAATCTTCTAAGAGAATATATTGTTCTTCTCCTCACAGTCTATTTCTACAGATCAAGTGAAGGACGATAAGTGACTCATCTATAGATTCCAGAACAGTACCTCTACAGAGCAACTAGATAATGGTATTTTTTTCTAATGTGCCTTCTGAGCAAACTGATGATGGTGTGCTTCCAACTCAAGAACAACCACTTATTATTCATATTTATTCAAGAAGACAACAGACTAATATTACATGTCCTGCACCAACTTCTTCATCATCTAATCCTTCCATCCATGATCTTGATCTTCCCATCAATTTTCGTAAAGGTACACGTCAATGCACCCTTCCTCATTCTATTTACTTCATTGCTAATTTTATTTCATATGATCATTTGTCTCATTCGTCTAACTCTAATTGTTTTTATAAATTTCATTTCTATACCCAAAACAGTTAAGGAGACTCTGAATCATCCTGATTGGCGTAATACTATACTTGAGAAGATAAATGTTTTTGATGATAATCATACATGAGATTTGATAGGTTTACCCAAAGGAAAAAATGTTGTAAAATGCAAATGGATATTTACAGTCCAAGTGAATCCAGATGGATTTATAGCGAGACTTAAAACTCCATTGGTAGTAAAAGGTTATGCTCAGACTTATGGGGTGGATTATTCTGATACATTCTCGCAAGTGGCCAAACTTATTTCTGTCCACTTATTCATATTTATTACAGCCTCTAGAGACTAACCCTTACGCTAGCTAAACATTGAAAATACATTTTTTCATGATGATCTCTGAGAAGAAATATATATGGAGCAATCACCTGGGTTTGTTACTTAGGAAGAGTACGAAAAAGTCTGTTATTTAAAAAAAATTTGTATAGTTTGAAGTAGAATCCCCGTGTGTGTTTGACAAGTTTAGTGAGCTAATCTGTGAGTTCGGATTAAAGAAAAGAAAGTATAATCATTCAGTCTTCTATAAACAATCAACAGTTGGTATTATACTTCTTTTTGTTTATATTGACGTTATTATGATTAAAGAAAATAATATCCTCTCTCAAGTCATTCTTCCATACCAAGTTCAATACCAAAGATTTAGGACAGCTAAAATACTTTCTGTGAATTGAAATAACGAGAAGTAAGGAATGAATTTTGTCATATTAGAGGAAGTATGTACTTGATCTACTTACAGAAACAGAAAAGTTGAGAGCTAAGTCATGCAATACACTTATGATACCAAGTTTACATCTTACAAAAGATGATGGTGATCTCCCTGATGATCTAGAAAAATACATGCAACTAGTTGGGAAATTGAATTACCACACCGTAACTCGTTCAGATATTGCATATCTTATCAGTGTTGCAAGTCAATTTGTCTGCACCTACAGTCAAACATTAGGAGGTTTTGAAACAGATTTTGTGTTATTTAAAAGGTGTCATAAGACTCGACATAGTATTTAAAAATCATGGACATACTCATATTGAATGTTTTACAGATGTTGAATGGGATAGATTTAAAATTAAAAGGAGATCTACTACAAGCTATTGTGTTTTTGTTGGTGGGAATCTCGTATTACGTAAAAGTAAAAATCAAACAATAGCATCTCACTCAAGTGCAGAGTCTGAATATAAACTTATGACCCAATCCACATGTAAAATCTTATGGATATATCATCTTTTATATGAAGTGGATTTGAAACCCACATCTCCAGTAAAACTCTAGTGCGATAATCAGACTGTTTTTCATATTGTCTCAAATTATGTGTATCATGAGAGAACCAAACATATCGAAATTGATTGTCAATTCATCCAAGAGAAAATTCAAGAAAACTTTCTATCTACTAGTTATGTAAAAACAGAAAAACAACTTAGTGATATATTCACAAAGCCTCTGAATGAAATATGAATTGAGTATTTTCGGAATAAACCGAACATGATTAATATTTATACTCCAATTTGAGGGGGAGTGTTAAAATATTCTCTGTACATAATAGTATAATTATATTTCTAAATATTTTAATATAATTAGGAAAAAAATTAATAGGGTCATTTATGTTGATTACCCATTTACATATATATATATCCTTACTCTCATTTCAATAAGATATAAGAAAATATTCAATACTCTTTAACTCTTACACCCTAAAAAAGAAGAAAGCACACACATCTAATTGTCTAACTTCTTGTTGGACCCAAAAGACTACTTGCTTGAGTATTTTTCCCCAAAGCAACCTGTATGTGGGTAATCAACCAATTCAAAATTTCACAAACCTTAACCTCAGTCAGTCTTTATAGCACATGATCTTTGATGTTAGTGCCCCACAAACCACTTTCACTTAAATTTATCCAACACTAAAAATCATCTTAAAAAATCAAGTGCCAGGATAATATATAAATAGAACCAACACATATCCATAAAACTGTTACACTAAACCTCAGTGTTCAAGTTAACTTATAGAGGAGGGAGCAATATGGTCAAATTTGATTCAATTAGAATGAAGTAGTAATCTCACACACTATAGAGGAATTCCATTGATTAAATTAATACCTTTCAACTATAGTGACCAGAATGAGTTAAAAAGCCTGAACAACAGAAAATTAATTTGGAGAATGACGACCCATCAACAAGCAAAATTCCAATTTTTCCACAAACATGACATGACATTAATGATTGGTATCAAGCTTCAAAAAATAGGACTTATGCGCCCCTATAGATTTTATTCCCAGATGTCTCAATAAGTCCTTTGGTTTCAATCACCCAAAAGAGAAACAGTACATTGGTTTCGATATAACAAAGTAGGTTGAGCAATTAAGAAAAAGATCTTGTTAAATCTTTATTCAATGGCCTCCATCATCATAGCTCTTTATTTAGAAACTCAAATTATCATGAATAGGGATAACATACAAACATTGCATGCACATCAATTAAAACACCATTAAGCTCATAAGCAAAAATACTAACTAAAAGAGGCCTCATAATAGTTAAGCTAGCACAAAACAGTTGCATGTTGCAACACTGAGGTGAAAAATTAAAAATAAAATATCTCTATATATATATATATAAACAGGAATATAAAAGTACTCTGATCCATATGTCCCGGCCTCCCGCAATTCCACTAGTATATTGGTTTCTTAAAATTCTTTCTCTGCCCTTTCATGGAATTCTGCAACATAAAAACATCCATGTTATCAAGAAGTAGTAAAGAGTGAGTAGGACAGGATGTTCTATGCCATTTGGGGGAGGGAGTAAGGTAGACGGAAGAAGTAACTGCTCCAATAAGCTTACCCTTTTGAATGTATCCTAGTTCATTGATTTGTTTAGAGAATTATCAAGCTGAATATTCGCTGAAAGAAATCCCAGAACTTCTCCAGATGTTTATTTACAACAACTATGCAAGATAGCACCTTTCTAAGAAAAAGGAGGAAAGAAAGAAAGTTGCTACAGGAAAAGAATGATTGTTCCAAAGGTAAAACAAGCAAATTTCTGTTAGGAACTAGGGGATCGACCAAACACAGGACATGTTAACTATCATATAATATGCGAAAAATGATAAGTTTGCATTTTTTTAGCTCCGAGGAATTTAAAATCATAACAACTGCTTACACAAAGCACAATAGAATTCAAGCAAATACCAAAGTTAGGAGTAACAATTAGGTACACCATAATTATCAATCTATTCTCATTAATACTTTTGCTAATTCTTCCAGCACCTTAAAGGACTAACAGATGTACCATAGGGGTGAAGCAAACAAACTCACCACATCCAAGAATACAGGGAGATACTCAGTTGTATTAGACCAAAACAGTCATCATTGGTACAGGAACATTTTTTTTAACAAAGAAAAAGGTAGTATTTATCACAAGGCACTAAGGAGTGTCACGAATGTACAATATAGTTAGGTGTGAATGAAAATATCTATGAGATCCGTCAACACAGAAAAATCAGATGGTGAGCAACCACTAAACCATAACTTCGAAAATGTAGGCTATAACCCAGAAAATAGCTAGAAGGGATGAGAAAAATAAATCTTTCCAGTGCCTATCATAAATAGAGAAATCAACTGTGGCTGGTACTTTCAACTTAGGTAGATGCAAAAAGAGAAAATGAGTTGAAAGATTTCCATATAAGTTTAATGCATTGTCAAACTCCAACCCTGTTGAAATTCAATCCCTGAGGAAAGACAAGTACAAGTAACCTTGCTCAACTTCCCACCTCTGCAGGTCTCAAACGAAGAATGAAATCAATGCAAATCAACTTGAGAAAAGCTAATAAAACACAATATGATTTTAGGACATTAACTTGGAATCAGTTCAAGCATACAGAAAGTAAATAAAATGAAAAGAAAAAGCAATCGAAAAGAGACCAGCTTCTCATTCCTTACAAGTAAAGCGGATGGGCCAACTAGAGTTTTTTATAAATTTAAATTATACCAGTAAAGCAACACATCAACTACCCCAAATTACAACCGGAATAAACTCTTCTGCGATAGCACGCAAGGGGAGAGAAAATTGCCCAAACCCCAGAAAGATACCCTTACATTTGAATGCAAAATAAGCAAATATTTTCATTCGACATGAAATTTAGAAGAACAAATCGAAGATATAGATATATATAATCACATATTTAAATAGAAAGTAGAGAGAAGCCCCATCTTAAAAAAACAAAACAAAACAAAAACAAAAAAAGAGAGCTAGCAGAGGACGTACGGAAAAATCATCAAGACAAGCTCAACCAAACAGGGGGGAATGAAAGATAAGCCATATTTTTCAAGGAGGCAATTTCAAGCAAACCCACTAAGAACTGTAATGGAAGAAGAAACCGTACAAGTAGAGCAGTAACTTCATGCAAAACCGGGAGCTTCAACACAGTAAAAAATGGAAAGATAAGAGAGAGGGAAAGAAAGTGTGAGAATCAACTTACCTGTCAAGTTCGACGAGGGAGATGCAAGATGGAAAAAAAAGGCAGCTTCTTGCTGAAGATGACGCGTTAATAAATTAATGGGGCTTTACGTTTTGATCTCTGCCATTAATCACCTAAAGCTCAAAGTAATGGCAGCAATTTAATATAACTCTTCAAACCGGTTGCTGGCTCTTTTTTTTTTTTTTTTGATTATTTTCTGTGGGTTGAAATGTATTTCTACAATTTTACACGGCTTGATTCGTTTATTAAAATTACAAATTAAGGAACCTTGCAGTCTCTTGTAATCTAAACTCATTAATAGCAAATCTTTATCAGAAAGGAAAAATGAATTATATGCCTAATTTGGTGGAAATTAGGTTAAATCAGATATTTCCTTCGTTCAAACAAACGTTACACACTGAAAATTAACTAATTTAATAATTGCATTTTCATCATGATATCAGTAAATTAAACTTTTTTTTAATCTTATTTTAAATTTATAAACAGAAACTCCTTCATTCATGAATTGATTTGTTCGTAATATGTTTTTGTAATTATTTGTCAGATATAATCATATTCACTGTAGCCAACTTTTTGGGAGGGAGGGAAAAAAGGTTCGACATTAATATAGTACTAAGCCTGTAGATAAGATAATCATAAACCTAATTTACGCTTTAGAAGACCCAAAAAAACTGACAATATAAATTCAATCCAGCCCATACTCTTGGCCCAATAATCTTAAGCCCACATCGCCCGTGAGGAACAGAATCTATAAAAGAAGGCTCTTAGGGTTACCAAGCAGAGGAAGAGCGAGGTAACTAGAAACTGAGCTGGAGAACGAAGTAGCACGGCTGACTCCTGCAAAGAGGAAGAAGACAAAGAAGCAGGCTCGGGAGGCACGAGCACGCCTGTAGGAAAAGGAAAATTTGCACGTGAAATCAGAGGAAGGGAGAGCAGTGGAGGGCTGAGCGGGTCAAGAAAACTAAGAATTGGCCTATAGAGGAGCGAGAATCCGAGGGTAAAGAGGAGGAATTCTGTTTCGAATAAGAGGGAGCCTAGAGAGAGGAGCATATTAGAGAGAATCAGAGGATTGTAGGGGGTATCTCGGGTTTCTGGGAGAAACAGAGGGGAAACTGAGCAGATGGAGTTCGTTCAAAACCCTGAGATGCAAGAAGAAAGAGAAGATACAAAATCACCAGAAACCATAAGCAAGAAATCAAGTAAAAAAAGGAAGAGAGAGAGGAAGCATGACGGGGAGGAAGAAAAGAGAGAAGAAATCCATGCGACAATCAAGTATATCACAGCGCAGCCTGATAAGGTCCCTCCTGTAGTAGCATATTTCTCATCTGGGTATAACCCAGTTGTCGAAACTCAACGAAACCAAGAAACTTACAATAATGGTGTTAATGATCAATCGCCGAACAAGAATTTAGAAGCACCTAGGGTTAAAATTTACAGGAACAAGGTTGAGAAAAAGAGCAACAGGTTGCAGGTTGTGGTGAGCCCACCTGGTTCAAAAGTGGAGTTTGTAGGTTCCAATTTTGCTGGCGAAGGCGCTACGAGGCAGGTCTGTGTCTACACGCTTGGGGTTCTTGACAAGGAGACCAACACTTTGAAGATTGTACCTATTGCTTCTAACAAGGTAACTTCTTTGTCATATTACAAAGGAAAGGCTGGGGAAATTTCTGTTTTCCTTTGTATTTTAGCTTGGAACTTTGGAGTTCATTATTTCTCCTAGGAATTATGTGAAGGCTTTTGCTTGTCTGATGTGTTTTATTATGTTGCACATGTGGTTTTTCACATTTTTCTTAGTCTTACTTATGGGATAATTAGTAGTAATTATATACGGGTTAGAAAATACAATGAAGTTGCTTGAAAAGCCACACAAAGGATTATGTATTTTGATACTCTCTTTTTTTACATATTTCAGTTTTAGAGTTTCAGATTTAATTACAACATAGCAGTAGGTTAGCCTTATGACATAAGGACCTTATTATATTTGGAGTTTGTTAGTTAGCTTGGTTAGTTTATGTCAATATCAATGAATATGTGAGTTTGTTCCTTGAATCCTTAATATGCTTATCTGATACATTGAACCTTAATATGTTAGAGGAACTGTTGCTTTTAAGTTTGCGTCTTGACACTGAAATGTGGACCATGGATATGAAATACCACATTTCTTTCCTTGGTTACTGTTGCTTCTTGATCATGCATATTTTTATAAGAAAATATAATCTTATATGGCTTGGGTTTGGTTGTAGATAATCAGATTGGAACCAAGGGTTGGAGGTCTAGACTATGATAAGGAACCTTCTTCAGTTTCAGTTAAGACTGAACTCTCTGCTGAGCAGAGGGCCGACAGGATGAGAGAGCTTACTAATCTTTATGGGACTAAGAAATCTATCAGCCAGGTATGCCATTTTTCATACGCACAATTTTGGATTGTATATTCTCTCCCTCTCTGCGTGGCTATGCATA
This sequence comes from Carica papaya, assembly GCF_054855325.1. Classification (NCBI taxonomy): domain Eukaryota; kingdom Viridiplantae; phylum Streptophyta; class Magnoliopsida; order Brassicales; family Caricaceae; genus Carica; species Carica papaya. The sequence goes on along the minus strand of NC_142312.1, from coordinate 23,623,309 downwards.
TATATGTACACACACACTATAAGAAAACTTTGGCATAAGAAGTTGTTTTGAACAAAATTTGGTGGGGGTATTCGTGTATGTTTAGATGCCTACTAATGAAATGATTTATAGCATACCTAGTCTGATTTATCAACTAGTGTTCTTACCTGTCTGGTATTTAATGGATTTTGTTTTTTTGGATGGCAACAAATTTTATTTAATTTGTTTAGCACTAATTTTACTGGGGAAGATACATCTCAATGTATTTAGGAGCAGCAGATTTAATAAGATACCAGATTGATTCTGTAAGAAGCTATATAGTAGTGGGCCTATATTTGGACTGAGTTGTCATGCTACATTAGGCTTCTCTTCAGCATTTTTTTAGTATGAACATCAGGGCTTTCTGTTTATAATACCATAATAAATAAGCCCATTGGGTGTAAGGAGCTACGTTCCAGGCTTCATTGATGGTAATAGACATTCCTAAGATAAAAATGAATTTAATGAACATCATCCTAAATTCAGTTGATTTTTGGAGGGACTGAATTGTATTTTGCTTTGTATCATACAGGCAAAAAAGAGGAGGGCCTTGAACCAAGGAGATGATCCTGAATCTCAGAAGATTCTAGACAGCAAAATTAAAGAAGTGGAGATAAATATGGAGGCTCTTGAAAGTTCTAATGCTCTTATTGCTCGAAATATCCCTCCATATGACTCTTCTGCCACCGATCCGAAGGATGCATATCCATTGGATAAAATCATTCTCAATGGAGAGTGGGCTTACCTTGAAGATATTTATAAGCTTTTGCAAATAGGAAGGGAAGTAGCTACTGATTCATGTCCAGCTTTCATTCGCAACAGAATCTATAAATTGCATGATATTAAGGTAAAGTGTAAGATTCTTAACATCACAATAAATTGATGCAGATTGCACTTTTTCAGTTTTATTGTAAATCCCATGTATGCAAAAGCTTTTTTACTAGTATAACATGTAGACCACATATTGTTAATATGCTGAACTAGGCACTTTAGAATAAATTTTTACATTCAATATTCATAAGAGTTCCATTTAACAAGTTTTCTGTAAGGTGCACTGCAGTACTATAGATCAATGGAGTTTGACTTCCAATGAATATTTAAGCATGCCTCATATGAAAAGGTTCAATGAAAGTTAACTGGTGGTTTATTTTATAAAAAAAAAAAAAAAAAAAAGCCAACTGGTGGTTATTTGATCTTAAAAGGCAAACTTGGTGAGACAAATTTATTATTTTTATGTCAAGATTAATCATGCTTCCACATTAGCCATTGTCCTTGTTTAGTTTCTTTCTCTGTTAACTACTTATTGAAGCTTAATAATCTCTATAGTTGTTATGCCTATGTTAATAGGACGAGACAGAGAAGAAGACACGTGCTTGCATTTTCTCATTTATTGGTCATCTTGTTAAGTTCAAAGACCTGTATTCCCTGGATGGTTTTTCCTCAGCAAAAGACCACAAGATCCCGAACATTTTACGCAATAGGTTTTCTTCAGTTTTTTCTGAAGCAGGATCAAAAAGGCTACCGGTTGATAAAATCAATCTTCTCATTAGTTATGTGTTGGTGCTCACTCTACATGTTGATGAATTCCGGACTGATCCATCTGATATAGCCAAGGACCTAAGGATGAGTCCTATCACATTAAGATCACATTTTGAGAACTTAGGGTGCAAGTTCTCACGTGAGAAAAGCTTGTTGTTTGCTACACTTCCTGTACCTTTAAAGTTTCCATCAGTAAGGCAAAGGCGGCGACGTTAGATGGTAAAATTTTTGTTAATTGTGTTGCTGTTGTATTAAAATAAAAAAAGAAATGAAATAATGATGAATTTATGCTTAATCTTTGGGCATAAATTTAGTGCTAGGAACAGAGTGGAAACAGCTCTGTTAAATCATCTATTTATAATGGTCACTTTTTGTTAGCAATTTTTTGGAGGTACCAATGAAGTAGCTTTTTTTCCTTAAAGATTATTGTGATATTTATTGGAATGAGATTGTGCTAGTCGGGCACAAGCAGGTGATTCTGGTTCTTGCCGGCTTTGCTTTAGAACTTTTGGTTTGCCATTGGAATGGTCACTACATGAATTGACACAAGTGTTCAGTTGGACTAGCAAACAGTTACTTTTTCTTGCATTATTTTGAACAAATGAATATTTGAGAAATATAGGCTATCTTTGTACGGATAATTGTGCCACAAAAGCAGGTTTTGATACAAGAGTTGTGTTTGTAATTTTTCAGAAGGCAGTAGTAGTTGTTCTAGGAAAATGTCTGTTAATAAGAGAGACTTGAATAGGGATGAACAAATAGTTAATGTCATGACTCGAATCTTACTGTGTCACTCTTGGTCTGTTATAGCAAAATGCTGCTGGCAAACCATCAGACATAATCCTCTGGTCATTGAAGAAATCCCATTGTTTTAGAAGGGAGGATAGATAGGTCAAGATTGTGAAATCTGGTTTCGAAGAGGCAAAGCATGTTCCTTTTTTGCATCTTATTAGTTATCACTGTTTGGATGTATGTCCATGGTTCATTTGACTCCCTTTATATTGGAACTAACATTAGTGTGATGGTTTAGCTCAAAAGTTCTTGATTGCCGAAACAACAAGCCCAAACTTTGATTAATCTAATTCAGACAAGGAGATGGGAAGGCTTTTTTTGTAGAGTTTAGAAACGAGATTCCTTAATAATTTGTTTGGGTTTCTCAAGTTTTGCATTCTAAGAGAGAAGAAAGATCAATTGGATTTGGGTTTTTGGACCAAATTTTTCCTCATCAATGATTCCAACAACTTGTTTCCATTTCTTTGTGGGATTTGGGTTTTGACCCTCACATGCGGCTGCATTAGCTATCCCTTTAACATTAAAGAAGAAAGTTGAATAATGGAGGATCTCCAAACTTGTTACACATGAGACCTACAGAAACTGTAAGTTGGTAATTTGCATATCAAAGCACAAGCAAAATATTGCATTCAGGTACAGTTGCTGAAGCACATAATGATTTCTATTCTTGGACATGCAATACGCCCATGAGAAAAAGGAATGGACTTAGCTATGTATTTCCATTAGATGTACTTTTTTTCTCCAATGTAGGTATATAGACTTAGAATGAGATCATGAGTGATTACGGTATCAAGATTTACTCTTAAATTTCCTTTGAGCTTTCAAGTCCACCACAATCACAGAGATGTTGTCCTTGCTTCCCTTCTGAAGAGCAAGCATTGAGAGGTAATCAGCAGCTGCTTGGGCTGCAGGATCAATCCCCTTCCCCCTCTCCACAAGAGATGGTACGCCATTCTTTTTGTGCCACAGTAGAATCCGCCTTCGAGCCACTTCACAAGCTTCTTCGTTTGACATGACATCCCACAATCCATCACTAGCCAAAATAAGACATTCGTCTTCTCTCGCACGAGGGAGAAATATCACTTCTGGTTCTGGAATTATCCATGGTTTCAGGTATCTATCCCCTGCCAGCGACACAGGAAAAAGAAAGAGTAAAAAGAGAAAAAGAAATGAAGCTTGGTAAAGCATCCATTGTTCATATTTGGATCGGACATTAAATTCAGTGGCCTATCAACAGATGTCATATGCTTACAACATGAAAAACCAATAAAAAAAATAAATGCCTATAAACTCTGTAAATGCATAGGATCATTCCAATAATTACTTACTGAATCTCATTTAACTGTTTTATTTTCCAAAAAAAAAAAAGTTTTATTTTCTGAACTAAACACAAGATGTCAACCTTCCTATTAAGGAAAATGAAAAAAGACACTTGGCACCATCGAAAATTTACACCTACCAATCGACCTTGACATTGCAAGAACACCAAATACACGGTGTCCATTCCACTGTATAACCTTGCCTCCAGATGCTTCTATCCTTGCATACTCATCTTCTCTATCTGGCTGCAAAAGATTTGAAAAAAATGTAAAAAGAGATTGGTGGGTGGTTTAATGTGGAATAAGAGAGAGAGAGAGAGAGCATGCCTTACTTTGTGATCAACAGACAATGCCATGGCCTCCTTGCCGCGGCATAAAACTGCTCTTGAATCACCACAGTTTGCAACTATAATATGTGAAGAACATACTAAGGCAACAACAGCTGTTGATCCAACAGTCTCTGGAGCAACAGGCTCAGAAATAACATCAGAACCATCTCCATTATCTCTGCTAACTTTTCCTTCAATCTCATCATCAACCTTTACAAAACAACTATTAAACGTCTTCTCCCACTGCACATGCTTATTCTCTCCCCTAATCCCATCTTTTAAATCATCTTTGGTACTTCTGATTTCTTCAGCCAAAGCTATATGGATCCGGTCACGGCAGTAGTTAGCAACCTGCATGAGGTATCTCCCATCAGTGCACACAAAATTGACAGTTTTGGAATGAACAACCTCCAATCAGTATGTCAAGGAACTTCCCTAGTCCATGTTATTATAAGACAGATATGTTTTGCCACTAAAACTCATATGATAATAGCTTAGGAATACAAGATCTAATGATTATTTGCAGACTGTTGCAGAATGTAACTAAAAAAATCTATTCAGAATCAATTATAAATTTGACAATATCTTATGATTTATTTGTAGACTGCTGTAATAGTAGTTACTATATAGTCCAACCACACATGCAATGCATAATTTAGGAATCTGTCAAAATTTTAGACAGTTGAGACTGAATATCCCATGAAGTGCATTCAATATTACAACGTTATTTCACAATCATAAATCATCATCTGACAAGAATACGCACCTGAGAGCCACCATGACCATCATAAACGCCAAAAAAATGGCCAGTAAGGTGAGTTAGATTTTGATTCATTCCATCAATGACATGATCAGCAATAAGCATTTTGATGGGAATTTTCATGAACCGTGGTACAACAGCAACAGCATCTTCCATTTCAGGTCTTCTTCCACAAATGGACACAGAACCCCAAAGAGGTATACAATCCAACTCAAAGACACTGCGGCTGCCTCCTCTGCTTAGATTCTTCTCAGTAGGCAACTGAATAACAACTTCAGAGGCTTTCAAATCAGCACCTTCAGGAGTCTTTGCATCTGGAGTCACTGCGGTGATAAGGATTTCAGCTGCAGGAACTTGCTCAATAATAGATTCACCCAAAATTATTGCTTTCGCAAGAACCCGGCCATTTTCAATCTCCACCGTATTAGGTAAATTTATTTCGGATCCTGCATCTACAACTAACAGTCCCTCATTGATAACTGCACTGGTGTCTTCAACAACTGACAGAATTTCATCTTCCTCAGTTTCTTGCCCAATCACATCACTAGCAACAACTGGTCCATTTCCATTCTCGGATAGCATGCTGAACAAATTGGCTCCTGCTCTATCTTCTGATGCTGACAGTACCTCGCCACTGCATTCTCTGTTAGCATTATTGCAACTTCCATTGCTTCCAGAAGCAGATTCTTCGTTTACGACCTTAGATGGATCTGACAATAAGCTCACTGCATCTGTCATGAATTTGAGCCGCGTGATTTCTACGTGGGACGCAATTCTTGAATTATCACACATGGAACTTCCTAAACTAAGTGTCAGTGCAACAGCTGGAGACATCTCTTCCATCAATTCCCCAATCTAAGTATCACTAATAGTTACTGCTCAAAGTCCCTTGAAAAATTTTAGGCAATACATCAATTTTCATCTTCTTCATCCCGTTTGAACAATGGACTTGGGATCAGGCGAGCAGGTTTGAGTAATACCCCGCCCATTCAAACATATCTAACTGATCCTCCAAAGTCCCCAGACAAGCAAGATAAAATCAAAGATGAAAAAGAGGTAAAGATATTTCAGAAGACAAAAGGGTCAGTAGATCTGGCAACGAAGGTCGGATCTAGTACATAGAAGTTTGAGCCTTCACTGTTCACCCGAGTTTTTTCAATTATTGTCAAATTCTTTGCCTTTTTAAGAAAGAAAACAATAGAAGCCCCGAATCCTATCCACACCCACCAACCCTTATATAAACATGAACCTATCCACAAATGAAAAGACATCAAAAAAATCAATCCTTTATCCGTAAATCCCAGAAGAGAAGGGAAGGTAGTAGAGAGTCATGAGAAACAACTTAGGAAAAAGGAAATCAACCCGCAATAATCACAAGAAAACCCTAAAAAAGTTGAAGCCTTTTTGGCATAATACTTGGGTTCCCTGGATCCGAGGCAATCCCTCTCAGACTAACAACAAACGTGGGTGTCCTTCAGTTCCCCTTCTCTTTCTTCCAGTAAACAAAACCAACTAAAAGAAAAAAAAGAACAAGAAGAACCTCAGCTATGACAGGAAACAGAACATCCGGGTATAGTAGCTAGTAGACGATTCTTATCATTAGCCCCTTGTTTGTAAACAATGAAAAGAGAAAGTACCAAGTATTGAGAAAAACAAGCAAAGGGCGCTTACCAGTTGAAACTGAAGAGACTTGAAGGCAGAAAATTATGTGAAAAGAAGGCTCTTTTCCTAGATTTTTTGATCCCCTTTGCTTGCCTGGGGGCTCAATGAGAGAGAGAGAGAGAGAGAGAGAGAATATGTGTGGAAATGCTTTTTCTTTTTCTTTTTTTTTTTTTTTTTTTTTTTGGGGGGGGGTTTTACCATGCGTTGTTTAGGGGACACGTATACCTGTAATTATCTTACATCATTGAAAGCTTTTAAAGACAGAGAAAATGGTGATAGGATATGGTGTTTACATGTAGACAACTACTCATGGATTTTTCATGAGGCAAACTTTGAGGAGGAACACGTGTCCTTGCTAGGAAAAGTCAATTTCAGACCAATAATGTCTTCCCCCTCCCTCCCATGTGCCACATTTACAACTATTGTTTTTTAAAAAATCTAACCTAAATCTTACCTCTCTAATCAATAATCATTTCCCACTAATTTCTTTAACACAACATAATAATAATAATAATAAACATTCTACTTCCTTTAAGGAGAAAATTTATTAATATTTGTATTTACAATAAATATATATATATATATATATATGAATCAAGTTAAATTAAAATTTGTTGATCAACTAAAATACACAAAATTCAACTTCTAAACAAACCCTTTTTAAGTAATTACACATTCTAATCTTTTCTTTTTCACCTCTCAAACAAACACATTTTGAGGCATGTTTAGTGGGTAAGTATAGATTTAACCTAAATTACCAAATAAGTAAATGCTAACTTGGGAATGAGGCTGCTTTATCTCCATATGGGTAATTTTGCAGCAATCTAAGTGTATGGGGATACTAATTAATTTTCAAATGATAGTTAATGTATCTGCAACATTTAATATTAATATCACATCTATATATATATATAAAGAAGAGTTAAATTATTTTAAGAAAATTAATTTTAGTTTTCTAATTATAATTACGGTTTTTAAATATTTTTTAACTTGTTTCTCTCTTGTTTAAAATTGATTTTTCTTCCTTTTTTTTGTTTTGTTTAGTTTTATCTCCTATTTGTTATTATTCCTTAAATCACACTTATAATTATTAAATTACTTTATTTAACTATTTAATGTACTAACAATTTTCTTAAAAAATTAATAATATTTGACCATATTTATCAGTATTAGCCTGATATATTCAAGATTTTTTTATGGATAAGTATTATTTATAAAAATCCAATCCAAGTGGTCAAAGTAGCAAGAATATCTCCTTACTAATTAGATTAAACTATAATGTATTAATTTTTATAATATTTATGTAACACCCACACCCAAATTTATTTCAACATAATTTGAATTAAAGTGTAAATATAATTTTTGTAGTTTTTTTAATTTTAATTTAATGAAAAAATGGAGTAAAATTGACGGATGATTAAATTAAAAATAATTTTAAAAAAAATGAGTGAAAATTTAGATTCTGTAAGTATTTTTGAAAGAAAAATAAAAAAACAGGAGCCAAAACGCAATTTAAGAAAATTTCGTCACGTCAGACGTCGGGTCAGCAGTCCTGACCAACCAGGACGCGCCAAGTGGCAGAGACGCTGACGTAGGAAGCCACGCGGGAGGAGGACCACGTGGGCGATCCGCGTGCCCACGATCGAACGGCTGAGGTATGTTCCCGCGCATACGGACGTCCTGGATGTACTCCCTCCCAAACGCGATCGAATGATCCAGTGTGAATCACGATAGACGGTCCAATTCACTCTGGACGGTCCAGATTGGATCGCAATGAACGGTCCAGATTCACTCCCTATTTAATTATGATCAGACAGTCCATATCAAACGCGATGGACGGCCCATATCAAAAGCAGATGGATATAAATAACCCTAATCTGCACCAAACCCTAACTCTAGTCGCCAAAACCCATCACCGGAGAAAATGACCCAGCCGCCGGAGAGCCGCATGCCGCCGCACCAAAACTCTTTTCGACCACCAAAAAAGGTAAAAACTTCCCCTTTTACACGAAATTCAATTTTGAGCTCACTCACCCATAGCCAAATCAGAGTGAAAAGATCGGCTAATTGGCCAGAAAACACTAGCAGTGCTGCCACGGGGAATTTCACAAAATGCCTTCGATGAGACCCTCCTCGATCTTGTTTCACGTACTTTTTCCACCATTGTGATCATCGTTTTCTTCTCTACAGGTTAACCGAAGCGAAACACCCAACCGCAACGTCAGCCGGAGGAGCCGCCGCACCGGAGAGCCCCCCCGCTGGTGAGTTTTAGTTTTTCGTATTTTTTCGGCAAATCAAAACCCTTTAACGTATTTGCTCGCAAAAATTGATGCAAAATCTACTGAATTCGGCCGAAAACGGCCAACCCGAGGCGAACCGCCGCAGGCGGCGACCCATCACCATGCCGAATTTCTAAAATTGGCCGAATGGGCCATAGGACTGATTTTGGATTTATTTAGAATATTTATAGGTATTATTAGTGCATTTCAGTTCCCGGAGAAAAATTCAGGGAATCTAGGGACCGCTTGTAGGCGCAGTAAATAGTTTAGCTTTTCGGGCATCAAATCGAGTAAGAATCTCTTACTCTATTCTCTATCATAGAACTGAAGTTTAAATAAACAATAATATGGTATTTATGCGATTTTAGTAAATATACATAATTAATTACGGATTGCTAATGGAGCCAGAATCAGAAATTATCTACTGCTATTTGTTGATTGATTTTATAGTTTATATGCATGATGATATCTGATTCATTTATTTTATTGCTTTGAACGCATGTATAGTTTAATTGATGTGTTTACTGCTGAATCGGGAAAAAGGAATGTTAAACGGTAAAGAAATTATGTGATTAAATGAATAAATGAAATGACAGCCTTACTAAATAACCTGAGAGATGGTGAACGGATCGAGTACATAGAAAACTCTACCGTGAACATTGTCTCATACCGGACGGAGTATAGAGACTTAATAAATTGGCACCCATACCGAACGGGGTATGAGAACGGCCCGTTTCACCCTCATAGCGGACGGAGTATAAAGATTTAATAATTTGGTGTCCATACCGGATGGGGTATGGGGACGACCCTATAATTGAGATTGTTAAAAAAAATAGTTCACGTGTAGATGAGACATTCCTATGAACCCACATGAATACTAGTAGGCTAGTGAAAAGAGAAACAGTTATGATTTGGTTTATTGTTAATAGATATAGATTTATAATATGTTTTATGTTGCTGATTGTTCATGAAATTATGATCTGTATGGTATTATTATTTTTATAGATTGTTTTCATAAATTTCACTACGGTAAGTGAGAGATAAATGATTTTATTTATGATAAACGAATTTATTTAAATTAAGTGCTCTTTAGTTATTTTTTTAATTTTTCTACCAATATTTACTTATGTGTCGGTGATATAGTGTGATATTCTTACTGGGATAGTGTACCTCACCCTTTATTTAACCATTTCAGATCAAGAGGATCAGGTTCCAAAGTTCGATTCGCAAGAAGATTGCGAGTAGATATTAGATATTTTCTCTTTTTCCGTTTATTTCCTTATTTCTTGTCTTTCTTTCAAATGGTGAATTTTGTAATGCTGTTTAGTACTTTTAAGTTATTGTGTAAGAAATATGAATTTTAACCCTTTTATTTCGATTCCGCACTTAAATTATTATCTATTTTATTTAGATATTTTCAAAATCCTTCCAATTTAATTATATATTGATTTTGAATTTATTTTAGTATTTATATGATTTTTTAATATTTATATTATTAATATCTTGTCACGATATTTTTATGATTATACAATATTATATTAATTTTGTTTCTGAAAATTTAAAACATATGAAGGTACAATAAACATCTTAACAAAATAAGAAATTGAAGGAATGGTAAAAAGTGAATTATTGAAAAAAAAATGCATCAATATAACATGATTGTAATTAAAAATAGTAATTAATTATAAAAAGTGAAAGTGTAAAAAATATCATCCTCATTCCTCAATATATTTCTTAATTAATCTGAGAAAATAATTAAAATTAAAAAAAAATAATAATAAACTAATTTTCGAGGGAGAATAAGTAAACCCGAAATAATTTTTTTTTTTAAAAAAAAGCAAAAAGAAAATAAAATTATTTTAAATTTAAAAATGAGAAACCTTTCATAATTTAGAAGAGAGAAAGAGGAAGAATGAAAAAGAAAACAGAATCAGTTTTCACTGTTACAACCACCATATGAATTGCCAAGCTTGAAATGATTTGAAAAAATAAAGAGAATTAATAAGATAAGCCAAAATGATTTGGGTGGATACCAAAATTTCTGTTGGTAAAAATGGAGCTGGTATGATGGTGATGAGGAGTCCAAATTTAGTAAAAAAGACAGAGAAGCTAAGTATAAACTCTTTTTCACAAATGTTATGTTATTTACTTTTTTTCTTTTTTGGAAATCGACAAACATAGCATTTGAGGGAAGAAGGTAAGTTATTGTAAGATCGAAGACGATGATGGTGCTGAAAAGATCGACTTCAGTGACTGATGAAAACCCTAAGATCACAGCCATTGCGATTGGCAGAGGCAGGAGCACTCAGTTTGCCGTCAAATGGGCAGTCGAAAACCTTTTACCCCATAACATTTCTCATCAATGCATTCTCCTTCACGTTCAGAGCTATAGTTTGCATCCCCGTAGGTATCTTTCTCTTTTTATCATCACAATCATTATTAAGTTAAAAAATATATATATACATACATACATGCATAAGGATGTGCAGGAATTGTTAATATTTGTTGTTGAGTTGACTTATGATGTTATGCAGAAGATGGTGATGATGTCCCTCGTTCGCCGACAGAAGAGGAAACCCAAGAATTGTTCCTTCCTTACCAAGAATGTTTTGCTCAAAAAGGGGTAAGAAATTAAGCACTGTAATTCCCAGTTTATCGAATTCGAAGAGCAGCTAATTTATTCTTGATCCAGATTATGACTAAGGAAGTAATCCTCCAAGGAGCTGATATCCCAAGTGCCGTTGTTGATTATGTCAATCACAACTCCATTGGCAACATTGTTGTTGGTGCTTCCACAAGGACTACTTTCATATGGTCACTCACTCTCTCTCTCTCTCTCTCTCTCTCTCTTCTCTCTCCCTTTTTACAGCCTTAAACATCTTCATATCTGTGTGTGGGTATCTATATATGTAAATATATCTATATATATGTATCTATGCAAATCATGTTCAAGTTATGGGTATGTGTTAACAAAACTTGTAGTCCATGCAGGAAGCAAAAACATTCTTCAGATGTGGCAACTTGTTTACTCAAGACTGTACCAGAGAGTTGTGCAGTGTATGTTATATCTAAAGGAAGACTCAGAAGTGTCAGATTTGCATGTCAACCGCTGTCAGTGTCTATCGATACAGCAGTACTCAAGCAAAAATCTCTAAGGCCAACAGTGTCTAAGATTGGATATGATTTCTCCGATCCTCATCAAGAAATAGCCAGGTAACTAGAAATGAATTTTGTAGCTTTCTTTTTTATTCTTCTAGCTGAATCTTAGCTTACTTATTGGTGCAGCAAAATACGTTCTGCACCAACTAGTGAATCTTTTCGAGGTATCCCGAGTGAAAAGATCAAATCTAGTGACAAACCCAAATCACCAAGATTAACAAGAGAGACTTCTAGGTTAGGATCTGTCAGAAGACATTCTCTATCTGACCCAAATGAAATTTCAGACACACGGAATCTCCTCTCAGATCAGGGTAATGATAAAAGCTTTAGTCACCCCAACAATGCATCTCGAAACTCACAAGGATCATTTTCTTCCGAGTCATCAGTGAGTATACCATATCAAAGATTCATGTTGGGATTTATTACATTGAATGATTTTGAATGTAGATGATATAGAAAAGAAAAGGGGGTAAGTAGGGCTTGTACCAGCACTCTTATAATATTGTTATTGGCTTGACTGGACTGGCAGAGAGCTTGTGATGATAGGATGAAAGCGTTAAGGCTTGAGTTACAACATTCCATGAATATGTATAATTCAGTTTGCGAAGAGGCGAAAGCAGCAAAAGAGAAGGTAAGAAGATAAGAGTAGTCCAAAATTTGAGTTTAAAGAAATTCAAGTCTGATTTGTTTTGATGTGCAGGCGGATCAACTACAGAAATGGAGAGTAGCAGATGTGCAAAAATTAGAGGAAGCCAAGCTTGCTGAAGAGGCTGCATTGGCGTTGGCAGAGATGGAAAGGCAGAAAACAAAAGCAGCCATTGAAGCAGCGGAGATTGCTCAACATCTGGTGGAAATGGAAATGGAAAAGAGAAAATATGCAGAAATGAGAGCAGAGTATGAAGCAGAAGAGAGGAAAAGAGCAACAGTTATGTTGGGTCATAATCCAGTCCAGTATAGAAAATACACGATTGATGAAATTGAAACTGCAACAAATTACTTTTCAGGGTCACAGAAGATTGGTGAAGGAGGATATGGACCTGTTTACAGAGCAATGCTTCATCACACTGAAGTTGCCATAAAAATTGTACGGCCAGACATGTCACAGGCACAAAAACAATTCAAACAAGAGGTAATGTTAGATTCTTGAGAAACAAACAATTATCAGAACATGGTTTGTAATGATGATTTGATTTGATTTGTTTTGATTGGTGTAGATTGAAGTTCTAAGCTGCATGAGACATCCCAACATGGTTCTCCTCCTTGGAGCCTGCCCTGACTATGGATGCCTTGTATACGAATACATGGAAAATGGTAGCCTAGAAGATCGATTATTCAGAAAAGATAACACAACTCCAATTCCATGGAAAACCCGTTTCAAAATAGCTGCTGAAATCACCACTGCACTTGTTTATCTTCACCAGACAAGGCCAGAGCCATTAGTACATCGTGACCTGAAGCCGGCAAACATTCTGCTAGACGGAAACTATGTGGGAAAAATCAGTGATGTGGGTCTGGCTAAGTTGGTTCCAGGATCTATCACGGATAGTAGTGTTGGTCAATATTGCTCCACAGCAGCAGCTGGTACGTTTTGTTATATCGATCCTGAATATCAACAAACAGGAATGCTCAGTGTGAAATCAGATGTGTATTCGTTAGGTGTAGTGCTTTTACAAATGATCACAGCAAGGGATCCAATGGGTCTATCCCATCAAGTAGAGAACGCAATTGAGGAGGGTTCATTTGCAGACATTCTTGATCCAGCCATACTAGATTGGCCCTTAGAAGACACTTTACGTTTAGCAGAAATTGCATTGAAGTGTTGTGAGCTGAGGAAGAAGGACAGACCAGATCTTGCTTCTGTTGTTTTACCAGAACTCACTCGACTCCGAGATATTGGCCTTGACAATGGACCTAGAAACGCAGATGATCACCAAAACATTCAATATCTTCTACGGCCTCCACGCTCCCAAGAAACTCGTCTAGGTCAGGTTAGTTTCCATTTTCAACTTTTTAATTCATAATTCTATAGTCTTCATCAACAATAAAGTTCAAAGTTAATGCAGATTTTCAATCCGGAAAGCCCCTTGGAGAGCATGAAATCCACGGCAGAAACACCCAGCCTGAGGGCAGCTTCAGGAAAAACCAGCAGCTATCGTCCTCCTACCAGGAAATTACAGCTTGCCAAAGCAAACATGAAGTACCATCTGGAAGGCTGTTGGTCTTTCATGAGCTGTTCCACACCTTACGAAGATTTGAAGAAGATAAAGTCATTCTCCTAACTCTTTGTTTCTTCTCCTGCATCGAGGAAATCCACCCATTTGCCATTTTCCCAAGTTATTTTTTCCTTTTCTATGTAACTGGAGAATCAACATTTATTTATCAACAAATTTTATACCTAGACTCTCTCTCCTTAAAAATGGTTTTTCATCAAACTGTACGCCTGCACTATAAATGTTAACTTTAGATATAACAGAATAAAGTTTAAATATCGACTTTGACATTACTGTTTCAAAGATAAAAGATGTCAGTTTCAAATCTTATGTAGAATGATTATTATTATTCTTTAAGATTCAATATTTATTTATTTTTAAATTATCATAATTCATTTGAAATCAGATTAAATTTTGCATAAAAATTTGAGATATATCTCACCAATTTTACTTTATTTTGAAATCAATATAATTTTCTAAATTAATTACTTCCTAAACAAAGCTTGCTGTAAATTAATTGAATGCCATAAATATTGGTTGAAATATTCAAGCATATATAGACCACAAATCACACCAGAGCTAATCATTTTCCCTCTGAGAAAAATTCAAATTAACTCACTCTCTCTTTCTCTAGACTTCAAATCGGAAGGTATCCCGCCAGAGCCTCCTTCCCTCCCACCATCGCGCCCGCCATGATCCCTCCGAGCGCTCCGGCCACCGCCGCTGATCTCAGCCCTCTCGGCGACCAATAAAACGCGCCCGTGCCGAGTCCCGCAGCCACGCTGGTCCATACACCGTCCTTATCCGTCGCAGCGACGGCACAAGCATTGAACCCCGCGTAGATCATTCCGATCATTCCGATCCGGCCTCCCCACAGCCGTCCTGATTGTTCTGAGTAGTTCAATATACTGTTGATTCGGAGCTTTAGTGTGTCGCCTTGCTCAAAATTCTTGATGGCGGAGATGAATCCAGCGGCGTGGCCGGCGAAAGATCCGGCGAGGTAAGCAGAACCGGTGTAGAAAACGAAATCCTCGCCCCAAGGCCGGCGTTTACGGATAGCTTCCTCGTGAAAGAGGAAGTCCGGTGATGTGGGGAGGTTGAAAAGATGTCGAGTATTGATTGGGATATCATAGTCTTGGTAGGGATTGTAGAGGCGTGTGTTTGGATGTGAATCGTGATCTGAGGCTGAAGTATGGTTGGCCATGTGAAGAGGTTGCAGGTGTATGAGGGATGAGATTTGAAGTGAGCCATGGCAACCTTTTTCTTCTCGAGAGAAATTAACTCCGCGTTGACCTAATTTAAATATCCCTACCCAGCTGGTCTGTAGAAGAAGCATGGAATAAAAAAATTGTAGATGTTGCGGTCTTCTTTTCACACCAACGGTTTCCATCGCAATGGAAAATGTTTAATATCAGGGGAAACAATATTCAATTTGGAATAGTTTGATCCCAATTGAGTGTTTCTCTTAGATTCTATTTGAATATATTTTTTTATTTGTTTTGCACTTTTAAATATATAATATAATTTTTTATTAATTGAGTAATAATTTTTAAAATTATAATTTTTTTATTTATAAAATTATCTTTTATTTTAAATCATTCTATTTTATATTTTTCTCTCTTTTTATTTATTATTTATTACTATATAGAATAAAATAAATAATTTATTTAAATATACAATTATATCATACTATTAATTTAAATAAAAATAACTGTTACTACCAAATATTAAAATATAATTAAATTTAAACATTAATAAATTTTGTACATACCATATCATACTCAACATTAAAAAATCATCCACAATTTACTTCTTTTGGCTTCGTATCCACAAATCTGCTTGGCTCTCAGAGGTCGTAGCGGAACGGTCAATGTAGGGAATAGTAAGGAATTTGTGCCAGACTGCAAATAAGATATCCGAATCCTGCCAGTGACAATCCACAGCACCTTTGCAACGATTGCTTATACAAGATATAAAGGGATAGGCAGGATTATGGATTGACTTTGATCTTCCCTGCAGCATACCGAGTTTTATGGCTAGCACGGAATAGAAACGATGTCGGAGGAACACAAGACAAGCACCCATTTACTATGTTATCCACCACTTCAGCTCTACGTACCTTTTTTTGTTGAAATAAAAAAAAAAAAAAAGTAAATAGAGCTGAAATGGCGGATGACTAGTACAACGATCTTCTCTTTGTGTTTGATGGCAACATTAATAGAAAGAAGCTTTAAAAACAATTCAGCCAGTCCAGGAGTTTCAGGCATCATCTTTAGAGACCTTGTTATGAGGTACCACGGGCTCCTCAATTTTTTTTTTCCAATTTGCATCGAGAGAGTAACTGGGTTCTTGATTTGGGCTTCTTTCTACAAAATTACATTTACCCACATGATCCCTGTTCATGGCCTTGTCTTGCAGATGATATTTGATTTCTAGCAATTGTGCTCCATGTTTCTCATTGAATCCCAAAAGAAAAGGTAAATGGATTGTCGATACATCTTCATGGGAGGTAAGTGCATCTCTAAACAACTTGGTCATTCATTACAAATTTCGACAGTTAACCCACACAGTCTCAGGCAGAGCAGATACTCCACTTGTCTACCCGGAACGAACATAACCATAATAATATTCTTCCCACAAATTTACGGAAGTGCCTCTACATGGCATTTAGGTTTAGAAGCAATCAAATGAACCCAGAACAACAAATAAACTGTATCAGCCCTCAATAATTCCAAAATTCCTCATGATAACTCTTCTGTTTCTGGTCTACATCAAAAAAAGGAGATGAGAAAAGAGAAGGCTGTATACAACATAATTGCCATTTACACAACGTCGTTTCTTTAACTTGCAATTACACTTGCAAATTGTGTGTACAAAGAAATAACATTTTGATAACAAATTGAGATGATGCCAAGATGAACAATAATGTGATGATGACAACTGCACAGCAAAAGAAGAATTCTAAGAAAGGAAGTTTACACGTAAACTACACCATTTCAAGTGACCGAATTAAGCTCAGCTAATATCATTAGGTTTTCATATCCACTGCACAAAAAAACACTTTTTGAACTTGCAAAGGCGGTCACAAATAATGAAAAACACAGAAATATTTGATGATGATGAAATCATGACAATATCAATTATAACAAAATGTTGGTAGTGGAAGATCAAATATTGGTAGCAAAACAATTCCAAGAAAGACAATTCATCATGCACAAAATTACACCATTTTAAGAAACCAAATTAAGTAATAACCTTTAAACTTCCGTTATCTGGTATGATTGAAAAATTCCAGGACAGCAATGAGTGATCACCTCATGCCAGAAACCACCTCTAACCTACTTACTAACCTAATGGTTCCACAATCTTGGTTAATATTGAAAAACATGCCATGGATTGGCGGTCTAAAAATGAGGAAAGAGTGAGACTTTAAGGAATGGAAGAGAAAAGATGACGCAGGTCCTACCAACTTTCTTCAACCTAGACAGTACCTTTTCGATAAAACCTTAACTAAAATAACACCCAAGTTTCAAATAGCACATGAACCACATTAGATTTCCACAAAAACATCAATCCATAAAACTCCCTTCCAAAAAAGGTAATCATTTTATATAAATTTGAAGAATGCAGCAATGCTTACCCATCAATTCCTAAAAATCACTTCTCATCCAATTAGCAAATATAGCCTGGGCAATCGACAAGTGCAAAATCATTGATCGAATACCGATCGACAAATATTGGATTGATTGAAAAAGTTACAAGCTTATTAATCCGTGATATTCAACCATCTATCATATGACAAATTACACCAAAACCTATCATCCCAAGACGATCTTAGTCCGTGATAACGCCCATACAATCCTTTCCCTATCAAAATTTTAATAGAATAAAAATGAAAATGTACGTTCAACTCAAAGTAACTCACAATGTCTTTCTCCCCTCTTCATATCGGCATGTATCTCCTAAAAGCCTGCTTCCCAGCTACGACCGCGCCTGCAGCGATCCCTCCTAGCGCTCCAGCCACCGCTGCCGACCTCACCCCTCTGGCAGCCCTATACAAGGCTCCCGTGCCGAGCCCCGCCGCCACACTGCTCCACTCATCGTCCCTATCGGTGGCAGCCACCACGCCGCTCTCAATCCCTGCGTAAATGAGACCGATCACCCCGATCCGGTTTCCCCATGCCCGACCCGACTGTCCGGAAGAGTTCAATATACGGTTGATTTTGAGCTTGAGAGTGTCGCCTTGCTCGAAGTTCTTCATAGCTGAGTAGAATCCGACAGCCGCACCAGAGATAGAACCAGCAAGGTAAGCAGAACCAGTGTAGAAGGTAAGATTCTCGCCCCAAGATCGACGTTGGTGGAGAGATTCTTCGGTAAAGAGGAACTCCGGTGATGTGGGGAGCTTGTAAAGATAGGGAGCGTTGATTGGGACGTCGTAGTTTTGGTAGGGATTGTAGAGGCGTATGTTTGGGTCTGAATCGTGGTCTGAACTGGGTTTCGCCATGAGAAGAGGTCCCGGATTTCTATCAGGGTTAGGGTTTGATGGAGGAAGGAAAACTGGGTTTGTTAAGCCTTCTCCTTCTCGGAAGGGCAATGAGCTGGAGGTGAAGCGGTTAGTAAAAGGAAAGTAACATATGGTTTGTTATTTTATTTATATTTTTGGTAGACCGGTGGAACAATATTTACAAGGGGGTTTTTGAGAACCAAATTACTCTTTAAAAAAAGATAAAAAATTATTAAATTAATTTTTAAAACAAATAAAAATATTTTAATGATTAAATTATTTAAATAGTAAATTAGAACAAGTAACGAACGAACTAATTTAATAATTTATTTTTTAAAAAAACAAATATAAATATATATATATATATATACAATTAAAGGGTTAAATAACATCTACAAATTCAGTCTCTTCAACAACACCCTTTGCTTAGTAGTAGTTTGATTAATTATTAACAGTGTGTAAGAATGAGAATTGGGTAAAGTCATCTCCAATTGTGACTTGGGATGAGTGATCAATTTTCATCAATTTCTAAATATGACAACCTTCGAAAAAGTTAGAGAAGATTTTGTTTATTATGATCAAAACCCACAAATGTTATTTAACTTAAAAAGACCAATTATGAGCATTATATTTAATGATTTGTTATTATTTTGAAAACTAATGTTTATTCATTAAATAATATATATATATATATATATTAATTGTAGTACAACACAAAATAATTTTTAAATAAAAATTACGTAAAAAAGTTTAATAGTTTCGAAATAAGTTTACATTTGTATGAATTTAATGCGTCGGAAGAGTTAAATTTATATAAAATTCATATTCTTAGCGTGAAATCTAAATATAAATAGATTTTAATTAATATAATAGTATCTTTTTCAATTAAAATAATCACAAGAAAATAAAAATTTAATATAATTTTTTTTTTTAAGGTAATAATTTATCACCCGTTTTAGTAGTGCAAATTAGCGTTCTTTGACGAACACACTCCACTCCAATGAGAAGTTGTGAGAGCCAAATTTCAGTCCCTTGCAATTAGCGCACAAACAATCTGGTTTTTCCTTTTCTTTCTCCCTCATAGATAGGAAGACATTATTAAAGAAGAAAACAGCAGATGTAGTCGGCTTTCGATATCCTTAGATAGGTTACAATAGTGATATATATATATATAAAACCCAAAGAGACTGTGAGAGATAAAGAGGCAGAGAAAGGGGGAAAGATGGGAAATCAGAAGCAGAAGTGGAAGGCGGAGGAGGAGGAGGCGCTGCTCGCGGGAGTGGCCAAGCACGGACCCGGCAAGTGGAAGAACATTCTCAAGGATCCAGAATTTGCTCCTTTCCTCACTCATCGATCTAACATTGACCTCAAGGTTCCCTCTTCCTTACTCTTCTATCATTCTCTCTACATCTCATGGTTGCCCCTTCTGGATATTTTATATATATATATATATATATTTGGATTTTATTCGTTTATTATGTATGTGAAAACCCTAGAAACGAGAAAATTCAGTCGAATTGGAATATCTGTAGTTGTGATATGGTAAACAATGAAACATTACTTCTCATTAGGTTCTATGGTATTGTTTGGCTAGAGGAAATCCGATTTCTCCCCGTGAAGTTCGCGTCTTTGTTCTTGTGGAGAAAAATCATTCTCTTGGTCGTTTTTTTATCTGTTCTTTTAACTTATCAAACTTAAGTCCCAAGCTAAAGTCCCTTAAGTCGAATTGGCAAAACTGGAAATATAATCGTTGCAAGATGATAAATTATATATAAGAAATTGGCTTGCTAAGGAGTGGTTTCCAATCCAGATATCCTCCCAAACAACAGCGTTGTTGAGCCATCTCCCACTCTCAAAGCGATAGGAATCATTTTACCTAGTTAATAATTGTTGACTAGAATGTGAATGTATACATTTAATTTTTTTATGTATAGAATGTAGATTTTTTTTTTTGCCCTAAAAAAAAAATACAATTTCAAGAATTATATTGTGAAACTCTGCTAAAGAAAAGGACTATGTTGTGAATAAACAAGAAAATAAAGGAAAGGGGGAGAAAAAGGAAAAAAATTTGAAAGTTGGAAAAGAAAAGAAATGTTGATATATAGAAGTATAAAACGGGGGTGAGAAACAGTTGTCCTCGTTTTTTTCTTTTTTTCCTTTATAAGAACCCAAAAATGCGATTGAAGAACAAACAGCGGAAGTAGTTTGCCTTCAAAATCCTCGGATAAAATAGATAGACATCTACACATCTAAAGAGGCTTTACAGAGCCTGAAAGAAGGCAGAGAAGGGTTGAAAAATGGGAAATCAGAAGCAGAAGTGGACGGTGGAGGAGGAGAAAGCACTGGTGGCTGGAGTGGACAAGCACGGTCCCGGCAAGTGGAGGAACATCCTCAATGATAAGGAATTTGGTCCTCTCCTCACTCTGCGATCTAATGTTGACCTCAAGGTTCCTTTTTCTCCACCATTATCTTTCTATTATTTTCTCTACATCTCGTGGTTAACCCCCCGGAAAATTTTAGATTTTCCCAGGAATTTATTTTGTTTCTTCTGTATGTGAAAACCCTAGAAGTGAGGAAATTCAGTTGGATTGTAATTGATTTGTAGTTGCGATATGGTAAAAAATGTAAACATTAGTTCCCGGTGGGTTCTCTGGTATTTGTTGGCTCGAGGAAATCCCCATGAGGCTCTTTGCACATTTGTTCTGCTGGAGAAAACCACTGTCTTGGCTGTTACTTATCTGATCTTTTAACTTATCAGACTGCTTACTCATGAAATCGATAGAAAGTTAGAGCAGATATGTCTTGGTCATTACCTCTTTGACTTTTTCTTGGTTAGACATTCTTCATAGGAACTCGAGAATAAAGTTTGTCAGGCTTGCTTCTGCAGATGAAATGGGCAGGGTCCTTAAAGTGCAATAGTTATACATATACGCATGATCACTGGTAGGGTCAATTATGACTTATTATTAATACATGTACGTGTGGTTACTGCCATTGATGCAAGCTGCTATCTGTGGGACGATTCATAGGAGTGATTTTGATTGTGGAAAAAGTTTGTTTTAGATTATATTCTTGTTGTATGTCTCTTGGTATCTAAATGAAACCGAGGAGGTGCTTGAATAATCTGTAATGAGGCTAGAGAGTTGTTTGATTGGCCTCTTGTTAGTTCTGCGACATTGTGTTCCAAAGGTTTGAACTTGTTTTTGATGGATGAGGCTGTGCTAAATCAAATTGTTGAATTCATCTAAAAATTCTAGAGTGGAGGTAGAACAAGTGATATTCAAGGAGATTCTGTTAGATTCCAGTGTCTTGGATCTAGTTATGGTTCTTTTTGAATTAAAATCAGAAAACTGGAACCAGATTCTGTTTTTTCTTTCCTTTTACCTGTTTTCATTAAGACCTTGGGCTTGTTGGGGAGAACAAAGATCTCCAAGAGTTTTAAGTACTTGAGAAACTTTTTAATATCTTTTATTTTCTGAACTCTCTCAAGAAAACCTTTATTTTCTGAACATGTGGCTTTTTGTTGCCTGCAACTTAGTAAGAATAATGTTAGCTAGGATCATAACTAGCTCCAGGAGTGTAGCATATCTAACTTACAATTTCAAACATAAAACTCTCTTGCTCTAACCATGCTAAAAATGCCACATAGCCACACTAATGTACTGAAATTTTAACCAAACATATAAAACAAAAAACATTTAGCTAGTATTGCTAAAATCCTACTTCTTCTTTCTCCCATGAGTAAACTTCCTTAAACCTTTCCTGTGAATGGATTTTCTGCCTCATTAGTGGACATTTATAACATAATTTTGTATGCCATAGAGTTAAGTCTAAGCAACTACAGTCGCCCCAACTTCTATGTCCTCTTTTTAATCCTGTCGAGTTGAAGTACCTACATAGGTTTGTTCTTTGTATTTTTAGTTTTAGGGATTTTTTCCATTGCTGAGAGTCATTTCCACTTGCAAATGAAAAGTCGTGAAGATAAAAAGGTGCAAGAGCTTTTTACTAAGTTAGAATATTGTTATTCTTTCAATTCTTTATGGAAGTGGTTGGAGCCTCGCTTGATGAAATATAAGATGATTTTCCTTGGCTTTCTAATTCAAATGCTATATAATCTTTTTCTTGTCCTATTATCTTTTATTTGTTAAAAATTTATATTGAATCTGTTCTGCTGTCTCATTTTGCACCCGCCCCCCAATGTTTACAGGACAAATGGCGAAATCTGAGTGTTAATCCTGGTGGATCCGGCGCTAAAGATAAGTCAAGAACACCTAAACTAAAAGCTGTTGCAGCAGCAGCAGCAGCTGCTGCTGCTTCAACTCCCAATGCTCCAAATTCAACCCCATCTGGTCTAGTTAACCATAATGCATCAGCTGATATTGCCTTGGATGATCCTTCAAACAGCCCAGCAGATGGGAACAATGCTCCTAGGTTTGTCATCTCTGTTCATTT
Organism: Carica papaya; assembly: GCF_054855325.1. Lineage (NCBI taxonomy): Eukaryota > Viridiplantae > Streptophyta > Magnoliopsida > Brassicales > Caricaceae > Carica > Carica papaya. The sequence continues at coordinate 23,600,286 of NC_142312.1, read as the reverse complement.
TATTGTGCATTCATGTGACTTTTGGTGGATGGTTTCCACCACTGTTCGTGCTGCATATCAATCAAAGGGGTATTTTACCTGTAATAATTGCTGGCACTTGTTTATGCTAGATATTTGAATACTTTAAGTCAGCAGTTTTAATTTGTTTATTAATCAGCCATCATTGAAGCTCTTCCCCTTTCTTTCCTAGGTATAATTCAATTATATTTGAAGCTCTTTCGACCATAAAAGATCCAAACGGATGTGATATCAGTGCCATTGTTAACTACATTGAGGTCAGATGAATATAGTTCTTTTTATGCCTCTCCTCTGTTTTTATTACACGGTATTGCATCTTCAAGTAGTTGGATTTTCTTAACCTGGCTGGAGACAACCTATGTTTGAAGCTTTTGAATTAAAAAAAATAAAAAATGCTAACCTTATTTAAGCATTAGATGGAAACATTATTCGTATATAGTGGTTTGCTAACTTAATATCAATTCATGTACTCAGTTTGCTTACATGAATTTTTACTAGTTGTTTTTAAGCTTCAAAATTTATATAGTTATGGCGTCTGACATAGTTTGCATGAGTATCTTGCCGAAGAAGTCTGTAATATGTTACATTAGATGTGTGAATGGATATGACCGGCATCCCAAAATTTGTACGACCTGGTAGGAAAAGATCCCATTATTTGTAAGTGAGGGTACAGTGGTAGACTGGAAATTTTATTGGTGGGTGCAAAAATAATTTACTTGATAAAAGAATCATAAAGAAATTATTGTGCATGTAAACAAGGAATTTGAGGGCTATCTAAAGAAAAGTAATGCAATGGTATTTGGATTGCACGGAGGAAAAAAAGAAAAACTAAAGATAAAAATAAGTTACTGAACACCCAAAAGGAAAATAGCGACATGGATGTGGTAGCCTGGTACATATTACAGAGGACAAACTGACATGGTTGTGATAGGCTTCTCATAAAGCAAGGTTATTTTGAATGGGAAGATTAATATAAAAGATAAAAAGTTTTCTATTTGGTGAATTCTTGTATTTGACTTTGTTATGGTCCAATAGAATACTATTCAAGTGTATAGGAGACAGACACGTGGCTGAGAAAGGGTGAGGAATGCACTAGATTATGTTTCCTATTTTCTGGTGTATAGTTTTATTAGTTATGTAATAAATTCCTATGATCGGGGAAGTGTGGGATAAGTTCTAAATGTAATGATTTTAGTTCCTGTAAATGTGAGAATTGGGTTACTTCTTGAAAGGGAAGTTCCTATTCCGTAGGAGTTATGTTCTCCTTGTAGAAGATCAGATATTGATACGAAAAAGAAAAAAACAAATTTTAGAGTGCCTTTTGAGTTTTCTTTGTTCATGAGATTGTATGGTGCTTTTGATGAGTCCTTGTCAACTACCCAAAAATAGGTTAGGTAGGCAGAAATTCTAGCAAGACTCAAGTTCTTTCCTAGATTTTCTAGTATAGAAACAAAAATTAAAAAAAAAAAAAAGAAATGTATTTGTAAGTAGCAGTGCCACAACCATGTGTTCTTAACAGAATATTAGATGATTACTTACAATTTTGAAGTTCTGTGAATAATTTCTATGGATGCCATATACTTTACTATATTTAGGGACAATCTATTTTATTTAGTGGAATCAAATTTATAATTGGATTTTAATTTCGAGTACGCATCTGACCACACTAGCACCATAAATACGCTACTGGCAGGATATATCATTCTTAGTTTGGGGCTTTTCTCATGATCCTAATTTTATTTTACTATATGTAAGAAACAGAAAGGTCTTATTTTATAGTAGAATGTGCAACCCATTAATTGGGGTGGTTCTGGATAGGAGCAACAAATAATGCTCGAAGTAACATGAAAGTATTGTTTTTACTTTCCCGCTCAATGTAAAAGCTAGAAATAAATCATGTTAAGATTTGTTTGGGCTCATCGCTATAATATGAAAAGTTTCAAAAAGCCTAATCCCAAGTGAACTCAGATTTGTCACCACCTACTTACTGCATTCTTTTTTCCTGTTCCCCCCTCAAAATATAGTTATAATATAAATACTTACACCCTCTAAATTTCCATGGCTGTCTCTTCCTTAGTCGTTGCTTAATTCCTTAGTGAGATTGAGTTGCATGTATTATTATATTTCCAGGTGCTTTCTTTTCCTTTTTCTTTTCTAATGGTTGTTCTCAAGCAGTTGGTTTTCACTATATCTATGTTTTGATTGATAAGTGACCATCATGATTCACACACTGCAGCAAAGGCAGGAGGTACCACAAAATTTTAGAAGGTCATTGAGCTCGAGACTGAGAAGGCTTGTTGCTCAAGGAAAACTTGAAAAGGTGATTACATGTTGATAGAATGATATTGTGCAATTTCATCCAGAATTTCTTTGCTAAAAGTGGTGACAAGTTGGAAGAGGATGATGCTAGTTTTAATTGATGAATTATCTGATTCTTTCATGTAACTTCTTTTGGGATCGGGCTGTAAGATTAGGCTGTAGGGCTTAACTAAAATTAAAAGGAACCTGAGTTCTTTTGTATGTTCATGTCACCTGAGTCAGCATTACATGTTATGGGCTTCCATAGAACCTGCTGGTCTAATCTCCGGTTGCATCTCATGTTAGCTCCTCAATTTTGTGGGTACTACCGAATGCAGGTACAAAATTGCTACAAGATCAGAGAAGATACCTCTTTGGAAAACAGAACAGCTATCCTGAGACAAAAGGATGTGAGATTGCGGCCACCACAGAATTCACCACTGGCAACTTGTGGTCGGGCAATGGAGGAAGCATCAGTAACTGCTGCCTATAGACTTGCTGAAGCAGAAAACAAATCATATTTGGCTGCAGAAGCAGTTAAGGAGGCAGAACGAATCTCCAAGATGGCAGAAGACACTGATTCAATGCTACAGATTGTGCAAGAGATATATGATCAATGTAATTCCAAATTGTTTATGCCCGCATGATCATTGTCGCCTGTATTCAATCTGATGATATAATATTTTATTCACTGTTGCAGGTGCACGCGGTGAAATTGTCCCCTTGGTTTGAGCTGTATGTAGAGTCATTGGTACAATGGAGCAGCTGATCGTTGATTTGTCTCTCATATGTGGAACTTGCTTTAGAAATCATGGGCGCTGGGATCACATTGATGTACAAAATAACTTATTTTCAGTAGGAATGGATTTTGCTTAAATTAATTCTTTTCTGATAGTCAATTCTGAGGCTGGGTGCGCAGTCTCTTCCTTTATGGGTCAGCAGCAATGAGAAGGAAGGTAGGTAGGTAGGTACTATTAAGAAGGCTGGGTGCCCATTTTGTGTCTTGTCTTGTCTTGTGAAACCAGGCTTAATCCGATTAGTTTGGAAATTTTTAAAAATAGAACAAACAGACATCAATTTATTTAAATAAATTTTGAGCTGAAACAATAAATTCAGAAATTACTATTTAATAAGTAGTTTAAGGATTTAACAAAATACATAAACAATAATTTACTTGCTCTGTTATAATTTATTTTCTGTTGCTTTTAATTTGCAATTAGAATGATTCTTGTCTGTGTTCAAATTATCATTTTAATTTTAAATAAAGTGCAGGGAGGAAATATTAAAAAAAAAAATATATATATATATATATATGTATATGTATATGTATAATTTACCACCTGACATCTCCATTTAATTAAAGCCCAAATTGAACCCAAAATCAGCCCACGAAGCCCATTTCCATCACCCAAAATATAGAATGTATACCCCCTTCTTTTCCCCTTAAAAACGGATCGTTTTGGATTGGTAAAAGCGAAAAACCCTAAACCCTATGGGACAACTCCTACGGTTTTCTATTGCTTACTCCGACTCCACTCGGTGGTGCCGCCAAAGATAACGGATAGAGGAAGACCAGAGGGGCGGATGCGGATGAAAAAGCAGGCTTCTTTGAACACAAGTAATTTGATTCTATATATTTCTACATGCGTGTTGTTGTCACATTGCTCAAATATTAGATTCTGGAGAGATGGGCCAAACGGTATCTGACGAAAAATTCTTTTATCTGATATCAAATAGCCGTATGCCTCTAAGAATATCTTCTCCAAACATTTAATTCAGATTTTTAATGCTTGTACTCCTCTCATGTTGGCTTGCAAGTTTGGCTACTCTGTTACATTTCCATTTTTCAATAAACAAGCGATTCACTGATGAACCTTCATTGTGTTATTTGGATACCTAAACCATATATTAAACAAAATTTTCTTCCTCACTTTCTTTTTGCGGCTGTAATGTCAGTTCAAAAGGTAGATAGAAGAATTGTCGATTAGATCATTGTTTCATTAGCTTCCAATTGCTTCTTTCAATTTCTTATTTTTACTGCTGATGATACATTCTGGCAACTCTGGGAAAGGATCTGCTAAATTTATTTTTTTTTTCCGCTCATTTTTAGTCATCATGATGAACACAGTCGATGCATTTAGTTTTATATTTATATCTGCGTGTTGTCACGTGGCTCAAGTGTTGGACTTTGGAGAGGTGGGGCAAATGGTATCTGATGGCAAATTCTTTATCTGATATCAGATAGCCATATGCCTCCAAGGATAGCTTCTCCAGACAATGAATACATAATTTTAATACTTGTACTCCTCTCTCATGGACTTGCAAGTTTGGCTGTTATGTTACATTTACCTTTTTCACTAAACAAGGAACTCACTTTTTCTGTAGCTATGTTGTGTTTGCTGGTCTAGTTTTGTTATTTTACAAACCTGCGGTCAACTAAAAATTCTCTTATCATGTGACTTACTGCTAGATGATTTCTGTTTCTAAACATGGCAGGTATGGCACCAGAATATTCCTGGTTTCACCTTCGGCGGTACGACACAAAAATGAATAAGATGTAAGTTCCTGGTCTAATCTTGTATGCTATTACTGTGCCAGGCTGATTGATATCATGATGTGAGTCCTACTGACAGAAAATTTGTTGGTGCAGAGTCTCAAGTGACCAGCAGGACTTGTTCGCATCCTATGACGAAGGCTTATGACAGTTTTGACTGGATGGGGTTGCTGGAGAACCTTATGTATATGGTAGGTTAAAAGAACCTTTTGAAAAAAAGAAATGACTATTTTTCTCATGTATGTATCTGAATATGCAAGACTTTTCCTCCCGTCAGTTGATATTAGGTTGTGAAGACCATCTTTAACATTTTGAATGAAAACCTGTCTAAACACAAGCTGTGAAATGTAGCCTACCTATTTGCTTGGCTATATTTTGTCAGAACCACTTGAATGTACTTATAGGCTGGGATTTCACCTAGATTTGTGTGTACGTTTTTAGAGAATAAAATGTTTATGTTCTTAGTGAATGAAACTGTTATCCATGTGTGGGCATAGCACTTACTATCTACGTATTTTCTTTGTTTCTTTCAAGGTTTGAGAAGTTTCTGCAATTCAGGGAGACGATTTGTTCCATTCTGCAAGGACTTTGGTGCCATTCAACAGGGCGCAGTCCAGAACTGGAAAGCAACTTTAAGTTCTGCCATTATGCAGCAACTTGATTATAATCTGTTCATTGCCAGGCTTTGGTTTTGGCAATCCACTAGGGAACTTGTCCACTGGATTTGAAAAGGTGATGCCGGGGTAATGGCAATTGTCTTGGAGATAAAGTTCATGCTTATTTTGGTGGGACGAGTGTTCATGAGGTTAGCATATTCTTCAAGTAGAAGGTCATGCTGTTGGTACTCCCAATCGTGTGTTTGACATGTTGCAGACGCAATCTCTTTGCTTTTGCTACATCAAGATTTTTGTATTGGATGAGGCTGATGAAATGCTTTCACATGATTTCAAGGTTCAGCTTTGTCGTTTTGTCTTGGTCCCAGCTCTTGTTTATTGGGGTGTAATGAAAGATGAGAAATGTAAATTTTCTAAGATGTGGCTGTCAGATATGACGTTTTCCAGCTTCTGCCAACCAAGATTCAGGTTATAGCTTTCTGTGCAAAGGACTTTAGATCACAAAGAAATTGATGAAGAAAGCTCTGAGATTCTTTGTGAAGCCCTTGAGGGTATCAAACAGTTTATATAATCCACCTAAACACAACAAACGATGTGGGATTTACATGAGATGCCACAGGTGTTGGTAATATTATATTACCCCTAGTTGGCAGTAGCATCATCCATGATAGGCCCTCGTTTACATGTTCTGATCTATATAGTGATGTCACTGTACTAGTGGGTATGCATTCACACAGATAATAATGGATATCTTCTGTAAATTCAGGAGGAAACGTACCCCTTTTGATCTTATCTTATGGTGGGAGAAATATATAAATAATTCAAGAGAAATACTTTCAAGCTCCAAATCTCACGTACAACCACATCCGCATGTCTTTTCATGGGATCTCAGCCAGATTTGGATCACAATCTTAAAAGAAAAAAAAAATTAAGAACCATGTTCTGCGAGTATCATAAAATAAACTTTGATGATATTATTTTACTAAAAATTTTAAGTAGACAACTTCTTAATTTTAAAAAAAAAATATATAATCAGATAATTGAATCTTTAGTTATACGCAATTATTTCTAATAATACAATTATGATGTTAGTGGAATTTGGGAAGTATATAAAGGTATCATACATGTGCTTTCAAGTTTGTCAATTTAATTGCCAAACTATTATAATTATAGTTATAGTCTAATATATTTTTTGGAGTTTTCTTCTTTCAAAAAAATACATTTCAAAGTGAATTAACCCGTACGTGCGTGTGTGTGTGTGTATATATATATACATGTATATATTTTTCCTAAAAAGCATTTACTTTGATACGTAGAATACAAGGCAAGTGGAGGTGTACAAAAATAATCTGGAGATGTAATTGGAGCCCACAAAGGCAATCAAATGATCTGAAAACCATGCAAATCATGTGAGGGGATTATTCATGCTGTATGCAGTCTCTGTTGAATGTTTGATTAGTCAAACCTGAACCAATTCCACGTGGCAAGTGCACATCCAACCACGTCACGACGTAAACTACCAATCAGCCGCCTCCCTCCACTCCACTCCACTCCACCTACAGATTAAACAATTAAGACTGATCTGAATAATAAATCGGAAAAAACCCAAAAAGAAAAGAAAAGAACAGAAGAAATTGGAAAATATCACATCCCCACGAAAAAGAAAAGTAGATTTAAATAATTAAAGACGCCATCTTTAGCTGTTCCCATTACTCCAAAATATAAACAAAACCCACCCAATTAATAAAACAACTACTACTCCACGAATACTACTTATATGTATATATATGTTCATGTGAGTTGTTGAATCTGAGAAATCTGTTTGTTGTTTTTGAATGGAGCAGTTCAGATCCAAGTCGTGCAGGGATGAGAGAATGCAGATGGAGGGGTACAAGTACAACGGAGCGCCGACAAGCATGAAGGAGCTTCGGTGTTACAGTGCAGGGAAAAAGAGTAAAAGCAGTTTGAGTTCATCTTGGGGCTTCAATGATCCGGAGCTGCAGAGGAAGAGGAGGGTTGCCAGCTACAAGGTTTATGCTGTTGAAGGCAAAATGAAGGGATCTCTCAGAAAGAGCTTCAGGTGGATCAAGCATACCTGCACTAATGTCGTTCATGGCGGCTGGTGGTGATTTTATATTTCAGAGGTATTCATCATTACCCATGTAATGTAACAACAGTTCTCAACTACATACAATTATATCATACAATATTATAGTCCCCTGCTGGGAAATCTATCGACATCTATGTATCAATGAAACTTGGGGAGTTAAATGTGTATGCGTTTCTTCAATTGACAATTATGGTGTGTTTGGCCAGTTCCATGTTTATTTCTTCCAAACTATGTCTTAAAAAGTGTTGTTTATCTCCGGATGGAATTTAATTTCACAAGCTTTTGTCTTCTGTCAGCAAAATCCCAGCTTGGTTTTTTATGCCGTCTAAATCTGATTCTGCTGCAATGAATTATCATACGAGACATCGATGGAATGAACCATAATCCAAATTTCAGTTCTACGAAATATAGGCTGCTTTACTTTGCATCTCTACCTCCATCAACTATTCAATTAACAACGAAAGATTTTTACATTTAATAATTAATGATGCTATTTGTTTGATTTTTTTTTTTTTTCCATTTTACTTCAAATGATTCAGTTTTTAGCTCTTTTCCTAACTGATAATGAAATATTAAAAAAACTTGCTTCGAATGTGAAAAATATCAAAGCACACACCCAGTAACATAAGTATTGCCTTGATTAAATTTTGAATTATTGTCAATTTTGAAAGGGGAAAAAGCAAGAATGTATTTAGATAAAAGAAGATCCTTCCATCATTCCTCACAAAAATTAAACTATGCAGAGGGAACTTCAATGAAGATCTTATTATTCTATCCATCTCTAATGTTGTTTATTAATGATAAATTGCAAGAAATTGGGGAGGAGCGAATAGATTATATCATGATATTAACTAAGAATTTACACCAAGATAAATATTCATACTACCTAAAGAAGTAGAAGTATGATAATGGAATGAGTCACTTCTTTTATACATAGTAAAAGACAAATAATTGTTGATTTAAAATAGGCTGTGAAAAAACCACCAAACCTACCAATCAATTGTACCAACAGCTGGGTTCACCATCTTCTCCAAATCAAAAAAGGTAAATAACACAGCATTCCCAATGTTCAACCTTGCATATTCATAGTGTAATACTTACAGATCTTACAACTGCTGGGTAAGTATAACCATTTGTTTGCAAAACAAATTAACTCACGAGTCAATAATAACATTGGAAAATCAACACATAATAATAAGCAGCCTTGCTATCTCCAGATTTGGGAGACCTACTTCTCCATCATCTCTTGTTTATTAATATTTTGTTCCATGCTTATGGCTCTGATCTCCCGCTCTGCTGCCTTGCAGCTTTTCCTACAACCACCACATTACACAAGCAACCCATATTCCACTCTCATCTGTGTAGCAGCATAATAACATTGTATTAAGATTTACATCCGGCTACCATTTCATCACCTTCTTTCATATCAATGTAATGTCTCCAACATTATTGAAAATGCAGGCTCTCGATGCCCCGAATATTGGATTCATAGTTCTTCATCATTGAAGTGTTCCTACCAGATGACGACCGCTTGTTCTCAGAAGATACAATAGGTGAACTCCTTTGAATACTTGCTATTCTAGCAAGTGCTCCACTGCTAGCATCTGTACTCTGAGGGTGAGTTGGATCATATTCACTTCCAACCATCCCTAAATCACGACTGCTTGAGATAGCAGCTCGCCTTGAGGATCCACTTGTCCGCAAATAGTTTGAACTAGATAGCTGCATGATTTTCAAGTATTTGATCACTCCGTGGTAAATCATACATGCAAAAATTTAAATACCTTTTTTTTAAATAAACAAAATTTAAATACCTTACACAAACAATATTCTCTTCTTCTCTTATTCCATTCCAGTGAAAGAAATCAAATTCTAAACAGTTCAAGCATTGGACTTGCACTACATGGTGGCATTCACATCTCACCAATTTAGCATACAAATATGCAACAAACAAAAAATGACTTAATTCTTCTCAAAAAAAAAAAAAAAAAAAAAATCAGTAAGAAAATCAAAGCACAAAATTGATGGTGGTTCCAAGTACACTGACCAATAGGAACAACCAAAAAAAAAAGTAATTTTCTGAATTATAGAAATAGTTTAAGAACTAAGCAGTGCTGGAAAAATAGACTAAAATTCCGTGGTATCCATGAAACTTGATGGTTCTTCTAATAATTACATAATTGAACATAATTACAAACACAATATCACCCATATTGTCAACTTGTTCTATGTTGACTGTGAAGTTCTGTAGACTCATTTAACAAAATATATAAGTTGTATTTCTTTATCCTCAATTCACAATTTAATTTAATTAAATTCTTGCAAAACAACATACGGATGTATGCTTACCAACCTTATTTATTGTTTTCTTCCACAAGAGACATCACAATTTCCTTGAAAAGATTTCACAAAACCAAGGATGTTTCATTATGCTCTTTTGGCATTAAAAACAGTTTTTAATAGAGATAAAGATCTCTCCTAACAAACTAGTTTATCTATCCCAAGTCTACTTGTTTTTTCCACTTTGTCGCCAATCATATCATCACAAACTCAGATAGTCATTATATAATGAATAGGAGGGTCAATCAGAGAATCACAAGTGAGTCAATCTACCATATCTCAGAATATGACTAGCAAGTATAGCATGCATTATCTGCATTTGGCCACAATCTTATGTGCCTACCATTGCATC